>NC_079220.1:22514106-22814106 GCF_029633865.1 Lampris incognitus | reverse complement strand
TAGCCTACAGGGTAGTGAAAGGAACAGCTCCTTCCTATCTCTAGGCCATGGTCAAGCCCTACATACCTGCCTGACCACTTTGCTCTGCTGCCTCGGGACGCCTGGTTGCCCCATCGCTCAGAGGCCCCTGCTGCCAATCGACCTGGTCACAGCTCTTTTCTGTCCTGGTCCCACAGTGGTGGAATGAACTCCCCACTGATGTCAGGACAGCGGAGTCGCTGCCAGTGGCGGAACTAGTTTTTTACATGGGGTGGCGAAGGCTATTCAGGGGGGTCCATGATATCATGACAGAAAATTAATGTGTAGGCTAACCCTAACCTGGCGTCTTAGAAGCATTAATGCCATTATTGCTGATTAGAGGTGTATGAATGAAGAAACATGCTATCATTTACCTTTTACTTAACCAGGTTAGTCCCACTGAGATTAAAATCTCTTTTTTTCAAGAGAGACCTGGCCAAGAATGGCAGCAGTACATCAGTTTCAGCACATGCTCACATGAAGATAACTATCGATAGCCAGTGTCTCCACCTTGGAACTGCAGCTCAATTTCTTCCTCTCTTTTTTCTCTCTCTCTCACACACACACAGTACTGTACTCACATACTGTACTGGAGAGACTAGGGTCACAGTTTTCATGGATACACACACATGGATGTCTTGAACATCCAAAATATTTTCAGAAAATAAAGCTCAGGCATCAATGAGATAAGATAACAATTGATTTGTGTGTGACACTTTATAGTTTGTTTATGAAAGTGCTTTGACATACCAGGTATGATCAACTTGTTAAGTCAACAATGTTTTTGTCTGTCTGACTGAAAACACAAGATATGCATGGAAAAAATATTTAAACAGAAATGGAGTGGAAATAAACTTTTCTTTGCCATTAGATATACAAAGGTACAAGTTCTAAAGCTTCTGCAGGAGGCAAAAAAGATTTTACAGCATTGACAAGGGAAAAAAATCAAACAATGTCCACAACAGTGCACATAAAACACAAAGCTTGCTTTATATCAGCGCACACATCATAGCCTTAAGATTATTTCTGAGTCCAGACCATGTTTTACAAGGCAATTGAATCATTTTTGAGAGACCTGTTTATTAACCTTTACAATGATGTCCAACTTGTAAGGATCATGCATATGTAGAATGTATCTGCATGCCCACCTAACATCAGTTCATCTTTGGGCTGCTGCTGAGGATAGAGCTCTTGCCCCACAAGATTATTTCTGTACCATGTTTTTCAAGGCAATCAATTATAATTTTTGAGTGGAAGATCCATACAGAGCCACAACAGCCTGGCACCCCCTCCTCATGCTGGTCACCAACCTGGTCACAAGAATCTAGACCTTAACCCAATTAAACACACTGGGATCAGCTTGGACATGCTGTCCATGTTAAAGTGACCAACACAGTCTCGCTTGTTGACCTGCAAAGAATCCTGGTTGAGGAATGGAATGCCATCCCACAGCCATGTGTGACTAGGTTGGTGACCAGCAAGAGGAGGAGGTGCCAGGCTGTTGTGGCAGCATATGGATCTTCCACCCGCTGTTGAGGCTTCTGATGGTGTATTAAATGAATAAAGTGTAAGACTGGAAATATGTCTTGTTTGATCCTTGTTACTGATTAAAACCAATCCAAAAAAATAAAAATACCAACAGTAGAATACACTGCTAAGCATTGGCAGAGTGCTACCCACTTTAACAGTTGTGCTGCTCATTCCACATATGCATGATCCTTACAAGCTTGACATCATTGTAAAGGTTGACAAACAGGCTTTCCAATAATAGGAAATACAAAGTCAATTAACACTGTAAAATAGGCATAATGGTCCAAACATAAATTTTATATTATTTTGAGATTAGATTATCAACTTTTCTTTGCTGGTATCATGTTTATGCTCATACATATTATATATTGACTTTTCCAGGGCATCATTTAAGAGTGTACTAGCTAGTAGGACTACACAGTGAAGGTTTTATGACCAGAGGGGACCGCCAAAGTGCCAAATTTTCATAGGTACTATTTAAAACAGCATAATTCTGCGGTTCTTGTGACAACTGGCAAAATGTTTCACAAACTCATCCATGTTAAGGGAGCGTGCTCTCTTTGACTCAACACTGAGAATTCTGAGGTGACTTAACCTGTCATCAGCCATGTTGTCCTAAGATGGGTTTTAATCAATTCTAAAGCTCAGAAGCTTCTCTCGCAGGAAGCACTGCTGACCGGTGTAACAACATAAATCTTACAAAGTTGAAATGGCTCTTTACAGACCTCTTTGTATGGTTCTAGAAACACAACAAAGTCAAGGAGAGTGTAGACAGTCTGTCCATTCCACTTTTCTCTCTCCTTTAAAGAAGCCGCTTGGTTTGATGAAACTCGTGTTTGGGGTCCTCTAAATCTGACTCAAAAGTCTGAGCAAAGGCAAACAGAGGCTCCTCACTCAAGAATGTTGTACTCTTTGGGTTGAGAGACTGGACCCCTTGCATTATCTCACAATTCTTCTTTGAAAAACACCTCTGCAGCTCAGCTGTGACACAGTCAAGCACCTGATAAAGATAGTCATTTGGAAGCTGTCATCATCCCTTTGGTCAATATTTTTCTGTCCTAGAGTGCTCATCATAAATGAGTCGTGGAATCTTGAGCTTGTAGTAGGCTGTCTTTTACACCCTGTTTGAACCCTTTTTTTTGCAGTGATCTGCAATCTCTTTGACCTCTTTCCACAAGTCCCCAAAGTAACCCTCACTTCTGCAGTCCTGTAATGTGTCTTTCAGGGCATCTACTACATCCACAGCCCTTGCTAGGTCAAGAGAACTGGATTGGAGCATGTCAGAAAGACATTTGGCATCACCTAGTACTTTACAAAAGGTAACTAAAAGCCATATGAAGTGTAAATCTATCTGACAAAGAAGGCCCCTTGCCTCCACTAATCTATCGCTACTATTTTCAAGTGCAATATCCTGTAGCAGCCTCAGAACTGCTGGAAGCCTGTCCCTCAGATTGCAGCATGCCATGTATTTGCATGCCCACCTAGTATCAGTTAGTCTTTGTAGTTCTCTGGACTGCTGTTGAGGATAGAGCTCTTTCTGAACAGCAAGCCACTTGAGATGCACATATGAGCCAGATACAAAATTATAACGTTTCTGCAGAAGAGAAAAAAAATTAACTGCCTCGGGCACAGATTTTACAGTGTCAACAAGAACTAAGTTCAAACAATGGGCATTACAGTGCACATAAAAAGCAAATCTTGCACTACTTTTGGTCCGTGCAGCCACACCAGAATGCTTACCACTCATGACTGAAGCACCATCATACCCTTGCCCCACAAGATTATTTCTGTAGTCTAGTCCATGTTTTTCAAGGCAATCAATACTCATTTTTGAGAGAACTGCAGCATCTAAGCTTTCAGCGGACTTAAATTGTAAAAAAAAAAAACTCGTGGATGGTCCCGTTGGAATAGTATCTCACAACTAAAGACATGCGTTCCTTTTTCTTCAAATCCTTTGTTTCATCTGCAATTACACTGAATACTTCACTTGATTTCACTTCTCATTATTTCACTTTGTACCATCTCAGCTAATGTTTCAAGAACTTCATTCTGTATTAGGTGGCTTGTGTACTTGGCATTGCCAGTTTCATTCATCCTCTTCTCTAGGAGAGGGTCATGCTTTGCTATTCCTTCTAAGACTGTTAAAAAATTGCCCTTGTTGTGAGAGTCATCCTCAGACTCTTGATGACCCCTCTGCACTATATTTTGAGTGGCAGTTAATAGGAGCACATCTGCAATAGTTTTCATGTAAGTACAGTTTTCCTCAACTTTCTTTTTATGGTCCTCATTCATGCTATCCATGATTAAGGAGTTGATTTCTCTGGCCCTTTTATGTTGATTCCATGCATACATCGCATTTATATAATGTTCTGCCTTAGAATGTAGCTTAAAACCAGAATCTTTGAACAGTGCCTTTTTCCAGTTACAAAAGCCTGAGTTTGATGTGAAGGCAGACTGAGTTGTATTTGGCAGCAAAAAATGCCTACAGACAAAACAATACGTTCAATCTCGACTAACAGATTTTCTATGTACCAAGAGCTGTTAAAACCCCTCTTCCTTGAACCATGCTGCATCCTAGGAAATGACTTCAAAGATGGCTGTACAGGACCCTCGACCCCCTTGATATATCTGGAATACACCCTAAACAATGTGTCATATCTCCATCGAAATGTGTAATTGAGGAATCAACAAGCTTGCATACCAACAGCTGCCAACCAAAATGTATAGTTTTAAAGTAGAGGCCTACCATTGGGTCCTCCTAGAACAGCACTCCTTGATGCAGTTGCACTTGGAAAGGGCTCGATGGCTCCCTCGATGTCTCCCTCAGAAGCAGAGGTCTCTGTAGCATTCCCAGCTGGACTTTATTCAGACGATGCACTCAGTGATGATAACTGATGGGCTATGGTGCGGTATTTCTACCATTTATTTACACGAACCACCACAGACACACCGTAAGAGCTGAAAGCAAAATAAAACACACAATCATACACTCATACATGCGACCATGTTTCCACCATAGCTAGCTACCGTAACAACGTGCATAGCACTGCTAGCATTAGCTCATTTAGCTAACTTCTAAATCCGGTTACACAATACATAAAAATAACACCTCATAACGAACTCAAATTACAGTCACTCTACACACGTACCTGTTCGCCTTCCAGCTAGGTGCTAAAAAAAAAAGCTAAACAATATTCTTCACGAACAGTCATTGGCTTTCTCATGGCATGCGAACGTCAGCCATTTCAACTTTCCTTCTCCTCTTGTCTGTCAACTTGCGCACACACAGTAACATACAGAGGAGACCATATCAATGTTTTTCACAATAAAAGGTATGTAAACAATAGTGCAATTCACTACAAAATCAAATCTGGTATATGGCACTCTATACAAATTAAATAGCATATAAGTCTAATAAACAAAGCACCATATTATAATCTCAATAATTTATCTTAATAATATCAAATATAATATAAAGTAATATGGACCATTTACAGTCTCTGTATCATCATTAACACAAGAACGATCAGTGTATAATCACAATACAAATGCCACAGTCATTAAAACTAAAACACAAGAATCAACATAGTAAAGTGAGGCTCAATCGGACAAAAATCAACTATTGTTGCTAGTTGAAACTAAACTTAAATTCTGAACTGGACATGTGACTAGCTGTCTGGTAGATGCTCTGACCTGATGGTGGAGGACTACGCTCCTCGGCCTGTGAAGCCTGACCACACTGACTCTCAGCATTACTATCCTCAGGTAGGGAGCTGCTCTGGGGTCCGGTGGTTATGCAAGGGCTGTGGTCTGTTGACCACCTGATCTCATTTTTTCTTTTTTATAAAGAAATCTGAAGTTCCCTTTCTTTTCATGACTTTTGTTGACCCTATGCAAAAATAATACAGTGGCATTAGCTCTGGAGCACATTTACCCATCTGAAATAATCAGGGACTAATCTTAACCATCCCACATAAATCACAAAATGAACTCTGATATAGCGCAGTTAATACATAATATATGATATTTCAGTAAAATTGTGTAATATTTATGCCGGATGGTCAAGATTAGCCTTGGATTGTTTCAGATGGTTAAACGTGCTCCACAGCTAACGTTGACGCTGCTGTAGTAGGCCACGTTGAGTAACGCTAGCTAGCTATAATTTATGAGACTAGTCTTAACCATCCGACATAAATATCCCAAAATGAACGCTGATATAGTGCAGTTAATACATAATATATGAAATTTCAGTAAAGTTGGGTAATATTTATGACGGATGGTCAAGATTAGCCTTGGCTTGTTTCAGATGGTTAAACGTGATCCACAGCTAACATTGCTGCTGTAGTAGGCCACGTTGAGTAACGCTAGCTAGCTATAATTTTTCAGACCAGTCTTAATCATCCGACATAAATATCACAAAATGTACTATGATACAGCGCAGTCAATACACATTATATGATATTTCAGTAAAACTGTGTGATATTTATGTAGGATGGTCAAGATTAGCCATGGATTGTTTCAGATGGTTAAACGTGCTTCACGGCTAGCTAACGTTAATGCTGCTACTGTATAGGTAAGATTTTCGCTAGCTATAATTTATCTAGAGCACATTTTCCTTTTTGAAACAATCAGATGCTAATCTTAACCATCCCACATAAATGTCACAAAATGACCTAAACCCAAAGCAAGTTTTATTTAAAACTTACTTCAACATGTGTTGTTCTTTCACGTAGATCCCATTGTGTGTAGTGGCGTGAACTCTGGAAGTATTGTCCTGTCCTCGATATTAAAAAGA
Source organism: Lampris incognitus (assembly GCF_029633865.1). NCBI lineage: Eukaryota > Metazoa > Chordata > Actinopteri > Lampriformes > Lampridae > Lampris > Lampris incognitus. Next base: position 22,807,763 of record NC_079220.1, on the reverse strand, counting down.
CGCCAGCGAATAAAATTTTGGGGTGGCACCTGGGGTGGCCAATCAGATATCAGGGGTGGCATGTGCCACCCTGGCCACCCCTCTGGCTCCGCCAGAGGTCGCTGTTCATCTTCCGGCGCAGGTTGAATACTCACCTCTTCAAGAATTACTACCCCGTTACTTGCTCTTAGCACTTATTATATTCACTCATCTCAAAAAAAATAAAAAATCTTCCTTGCACTTTTACTTTAGCACTGGTTTTACTCTTAGATGTTTGTTTAGAGAGAAGATGCACATATGACCTCTGACTAGTAGTTCTCCTGATTTCCTACGTTAAATGCACTAATTGTAAGTCGCTTTGGATAAAAGCATCGGCTAAATGACTGTAATGTAATGAATAGTCTGTATATATTTTGCTTACTTTTGTTTTTCTTGTATATTAACTATGTTGTATGTTTACTTTTTATTTTTATATATCACACTTGTATTTTTTCTACCTACTGCAGTTGTATTATTTGTACTATTGTATCATCCTAGGTTGTCTAACAACATCAGGCAAAGGGACTGCCGACGGAAACTAGCCTCTTAGCTAACTCGGGTATATTTACGTTTGTTCGAATGTTGATTAATGTACATTGTCCCTTCCCAAATAAACGTTGAAATCATCAAAAGGCCTGCTGATACCGATGTCGCCAATAAAGTCTATATCGCCCACTCCTAAGTAAGACAGCCACTGTTATAATACATATGTAATATATTGCAATGAATTCGGGCGGGGGGGGGGGCAGTCCGGGAACCATCGCCCGTATCTCCCGCAATGCAAGCGACTACGTTAACCAGTCAACTAAAGGGTCTGACCTGTTAGCCAAGGGCTAACGTGTCTACTTATTCGTGTATGTTGCAATATGTAGCATTATCAAAATATGGCAAAAACTACGCACATCTCTGCCCTGTCATGTACAATGTCCACCCTGTCATGGAAGGTTTGGTGACAGTGTGGAATTTGTTTTGCTAAAGTTCGCGTTTAATGAACACATGCTGGACCTTCAGTTAGCAAAGTGGTCAATTGTTGAAGGTGACGGTGTACTGTTTAACAAATATATTTTGAATTTCTGAAAAGTTTTTAAATCAATGAATATGTCACTGTTAAGTGTTGTTATTTGATGGCGCCCTTACTCTTTGTATTACGGTACATTCGGAGGCGACGTCGCCACGTTCTCAGTATGCGACAGTGTGTTGTAAGAGTCGGTAGTAGAGAGCTAAGACCTGCTGTATTTGCCTAAATAAATATGCCTAACGTTAAAGGCTAAAGAGAAAACAGAGTCATGCTTTACTTATCCTCCATACGCAAGAAGATTGCGCACCCCAGCTCAACAGGTTATGGGCCCAGGCAGAGTTGGACACAAGCTAGCATTCCAGAAGAAGTTTAACGCAACGTATTACACGGAACCTCTACAGGCTATGTGGACCAGCTTGGAGATAAGTAAGCGTTTATATCACAGAGTTTCTTAATATGTATTTATATGAGGAGAAGATTGCGCACCCCAGCTCAACAGTCACTATGCCAGGGTGGACATGTTAAGCTTAACAACATCCAACTATAAACACAATGGTGAAAATTAGGAAATATAGTTACTGTGTCACGTATCTGGAAAGAACCCAAAAGCAGAAGGGACAACCAGGTAAGGGAAGAAATCAAGTCTTTAATGAAGTGGCCGATCCCAGGGATAGAGCAGGAGTTGGCTCAGTGGCAGGTAGACTGGCAGGCAGAAGTCCATGAATGGCTACGTTCCAGCCAAGACTGGTCCACAGTGGAGGCTTTTTAAGGGTGAGGGTGATTGCTTTGATGGCCAGCTGGTGTGTCGGGGTGAAGGGGGGGTCAGCAGGTGTCAAGGGCGATTGCTTTGATGGCCAGCTGGTGTGCCGGGGTGAAGGGGGGGTCAGCAGTGGTGCCGGGGTGAAGGAGGGGTCAGCAGGTGTCAAGGGAGAGAGGGCGATTGCTTTGATGTCAAGGGAGAGAGGGCGATTGCTTTGATGGCCAGCTGGTGTGCCGGGGTGAAGGGGGGGTCAGCAGGTTCAGCTGGTGTGCCGGGGTGAAGGAGGGGTCAGCAGGTGTCAAGGGAGAGGGGCTATGACAGTACCCCCCCCCAAGGGGCGCCACCGGGCGACCTACCAGGCCCGTCAGGGTGCGTCCTGTGGAAGTCCCGGATGAGGTTCGCGTCCAGGACAAGGCGACGAGGGACCCAACACCTTTCCTCCAGGCCATATCACTCCCAGTCAACGAGATACTGCAGGCCGCGACCGCGGCGATGAGAGTCCAGGAGACGACGAACAGTGTAAGCCGGATGATCGTTGATCATACAATGAGGTGGGGGCGGGGGGGCCGGAGGAACAAGAGGGCTGGTAGAGACAGGTTTGAGGCAGGACACATGGAAGGAAGGGTGAACCCGGAGAGTGCGGGGCAGCTTCAGACGGACCACAGAGGGGTTAATGACTTTGACAATGGAAAAGGGGCCAATATACCTGGGGGACAGTTTTTTAAGCGTCCGATTTCAAGGGTAGGTCCTTGGTAGAGAGCCATACCTGGTCACCGGGGGAGTAGTCCGGCGCAGGGGTGCGATGACGATCCACCAAGCGCTGGTAACGGCCGGAGGCCTTGAGCAGTACAGCACGGGCTCACCGCCAGGTCCAACGGCACCAACGGACATGGGCCTGGACAGACGGAACCGGAATGTCTACCTCTTGAGAAGGAAAAAGGGGATCCTGATAGCTGTAAAGGCCTTGAAAAGGGGACAACCCAGTAGCAGACGATGGCAAGGTGTTATGGGCATATTCTACCCAGGGAAGTTGTGAGGACCAAGAGGATGGGTTGGCAGACACCAGACAGCGGAGAACAGTCTCCAATGCCTGGTTGGCCCTCTTGGCCTGGCCGTTGGTCTGAGGATGGAACCCCGACGACAGGCTGACGGTGGCACCGACGGCAGAGCAGAAAGCCTTCCAGACAGCAGAAGTGAACTGGGGGCCACGGTCAGACACTATATCACGGGGAAGACCGTGGACCCGGAAAACCTCCCTGACCAGCAGATCCCCAGTCTCTCGGGCCGAAGGCAGTTTAGACAAGGGCAAAAAGTGAACAAATTTACTGAAGCGATCAACAACAGTCAGTACAACGGTGTTACCGTTGGAGGCGGGCAGACCAGAGACGAAATCCAAGGACAGATGCAACCAGGAACGGTGTGGAACAGGCAGGGGGCGCAGCAGACCGGCACTGGCCCGAGTGGAGGGCTTATTCTGGGCACAAACAGGACAGGCGGAAACAAAAGACCCAGTATCCTCCATCATAGAAGGCCACCAGAACCGCCTACGGAGGAAGGCTAGGGTACGAGTTACTCCAGGATGGCAGGTAAGTTTGGAAGAGTGAGCCCACTGCAACACACTAGATTTAACAGCATCTGGAACAAACAAGCGCCCAGGGGGACCGTTACCTGGGTCAGGCTGAGTCTGTTGTGCTGCCATGACCTCCCTTTCAATGCTCCAGGTGACAGCCGCAGCCGCAACCACACAGGTAGAGGGAACGATGGTGTCAGGTTGGAGCTTGGGCTCAGACTCCTTCCCATGCACACGAGACAGAGCATCGGGCTTGGCATTCCTGGAGCCAGGGCTTGACACCTGACAGGGGACAGACTGAGGCAGAGCAGACTGGAGGCATAAGGCATGACAGACGGGACTCCAACTTGAATTTCTGGCCGATGACCAATCAATATGGGGACTATGCTTAACCAGCCAGGGATGACCAAGTATAATGGGAACAAATGGAGAATTGATAACAAAAAAACTTAACTCCTCTTGATGGTTTCCCGACAACAGGAGGCGCACAGGCTCGGTCTCAGACGTTATCCGGGCCAGGAGACGTCCATCCAGGACATTAGCTTCAAGAGGCTGGTCCAGACTCACAGTGGCGAGACCTAACTGCTTCACAACACTTGCATCCAAAAAGCTTTCATCAGCTCCAGAGTCAATTAAAGCCAAAAGTTTAGTGGACTGACCTTTAAAACTGATGGTAGCTTGCAACTGGGTACGTGGTCGAGGAGACAGAGGGCAGACAGTTGGGCTCATGAAGATCCTCCCCCTCCCTCGTGAGCCTGCTAGTTTTGACGGACGGTGAGGGCAGGAGGCGAGAAAGTGACCAGGTTGACTACAATACAAGCAGCTGTTCTCGGTGATGCGGCGTTGACGCTCCTCCGGGTTGAGCCGGAAGCGGCCGAGTTGCATCGGCTCCAAAGCTGGGGAAGAGTCATGCCTCGGGCTTTCTCGGAGGACGTCAGCCTCAGTCGAGCGAGCTCAGCCCCCAGAGTTTGGAGGTGTGGCCCGTGGAAGGTTGTTGTGACCCGGAAAGCGGCGCGTCCTCTCTCTCCTCCGCTCCCGGAGACAGTTGTCCACACGAATGGCCAGGGTAACCAATTCCTCCAACCCTCCAGGCTCGGGGTAGGAAACCAATTCGTCCTTTATGGATTCGCTTAGACCGTTGGAAAACCCGGCCTGGAGGGACTCGTTGTTCCATCCGCTCTCCGCTGATAGCGTACGGAACTCAACTGAGTAGTCAGCGACGCTGCGGGAACCCTGGCGGAGAGAGATCAGTCTTTTTGAAGTATCCTTTCCCCGCACGGGATGATCAAAAACCTGGCGAAAAGCAGTGGTGAACTCAGCGCAGGATGAGGAAGTGGAAGCCCGCATCTCCCACACTGCTGTAGCCCAATCCAGAGCGCTTCCCCGGAGAAGACCCATGATGTAAGCGACTTTGGCTCCATCCGTGGAATATGACTGGGGCTGCTGGTTAAACACAATCTCACACTGCATAAAAAAAGGGCGACAAAGTCCAAAACCTCCATCATACTTATCGGGCGGGGCAACCCATGGTTCCTTAGCCGAAGTTGATGACGCTGAGGGTGGCGGAGCTGGAGGGGCGGGTCCCGGGCTAGCGGAGGCACTAAGTTGGGTCTGGATTCCGGAGATCTTTGAGCTGAGCTCACGGAGGGCGTTAGCCATCTCCTGTAGCACCTGGCTGTGCTGGCCGAGGACCGATTCCTGGTTGGCTACAGCCTGGCAGACCGTGGCCAGGTCTGTGGTGGAATGGTCTGCTGGGTCCATAGTGGCTGGAACGTACTGTCACGTATCTGGAAAGAACCCAAAAGCAGACGGGACAACCAGGTAAGGGAAGAAATCAAGTCTTTATTGAAGTGGCCGATCCCAGGGGTAGAGCAGGAGTTGGCTCAGTGGCAGGTAGACTGGCAGGCAGAAGTCCATGAATGGCTACGTTCCAGCCAAGACTGGTCCACAGTGGAGGCTTTTTAAGTGTGAGGGCGATTGCTTTGATGGCCAGCTAGTGTGCCGGGGTGAAGGGGGGGTCTGCAGGTGTCAACTGGTGTACCGGGGTGAAAGAGGGGTCAGCAGGTGTCAAGGGAGAGAGGGCGATTGCTTTGACGTCAAGGGAGAGAGGGTGATTGCTTTGATGGCCAGCTGGTGTGCCGGGGTGAAGGGGGGTCAGCGGGTGTCAGCTGGTGTGCCGGGGTGAAGGAGGGGTCAGCAGGTGTCAAGGGAGAGGGGCTGTGACATACTGTACTTGTAGCAGTCGTTCCACCCGCCCTTCCCCCAATTGTACATAGCCAATTGCCCCACTCTTACCCACATCCGGCTCCCCACCTTCAGACACGGCCAACTGCTGACTGTGGGAACGCCCGACCAAGCCAGAGGTAACACGAGGATTCGAACCGGCTATCCCCATGTTGGTAGGCAATGAAATTGACCGCTACGCTACCTGGACGCCGTTTCACCCGCCATTGAAGAAAGACAAAATGGTGGTGGTGATGTCACTGATTACATCACCCGGTTTCTTAAAGGGGCAGCTACCCCATAATGACAGGGCGGACAGCAATTTCAGGGACACGTGCAAAATTTTTAATATTATTATGAAAATAGAATACAATGATCAAACTGACTTGTTTCATCAAAGTATTTCTTGAGGACAATAAGAACATATAAAAAGTATTCTAATTTTGTGTCACTTAACCACTTATTACACTCATTGAAGTTAGGAGAGCAGCGTGAGGGAGATGCCAAAACCACATTCACCCAATCAAATAAAATGGTATAAAATGAGGAAAAGACATTTGACGAAACTTATCGTTGTACTGATATGTGTGTAAATGTTTGGGCATTCACAATAAAACCTCAGAATTTCATTATTTTGCAATATGTCCATGATGACTGAGTGATTCTGGTGAGGAAACTTTGGCACTAGTGATTTTGGCCCAGAAAATGTCACCATGAAGTTGCACCACAGCTAGACGGAGCACATATGCATGGGGGTTTGTTCCCTTGCTTAGGTGCACGTTTGTTATGGCTCGCTCACCCCGCGCCGTGGCCCGCCCACCCCGCGCCGGCAGCCAATCGGCTCGTCAGGGCCGGGCTTAGTCATCAGGGCTGGGCTTAAATTTGGTGGCCTCCCACGTGCCCGTTGTCAGTTCGTGTTGTAACCTCCCCGCACCCGCAGTAGCGGCTACTCTCCTCTCACGGTCCTTTTCTCTACGAACTCATCCCAGCCCTTGGTTCATGTTTTTCCCTTGCAAAGTTTCCCCGTGGAAGTATCCTGGCGTGTTCCCGTTTGGATTACCCGCGAGTTTTTTTTCCCCCTCGGACTTCCCATTTTTTCCTTGTCGCTCATTGCCTTCCTATGTTTGACTATTTGTACGCGTAAGGAATAAAGTACGCCAGTTTTCGACTAACCCCATCTCTGTCTGGCGTCGTGCGCTTGGGGTCTTCCACAAACCCTAACAACTTTGGCCGTAATGAGACACTGTACTGGGATTCTGACCAGCAACCTTTGAACTATCCAACCTCCTATCCATACACTGAATTTATTGTTACTTTTATTTATACCATCTTAGCCACGGCTAGAGGTTTGAAAAGTAGTGTTTTTTTTATTTATTTGTTTAAAAATTACAAATTTTTCATTAATTTCTAAAATTTGCAGGGTGTCTCCCCACCTGCCGCCCCATGACTGCTGGGATAGGCTCCAGCATCCCTGCGACCCTGAGAGCAGGATAAGCGGCTTGGATAATGGATGGATGGATGTTCAACTAGGCATAAAATTATATCAAAGTAAACAAATTCATTTTCAAACTTGAGATTCCATAAGTTGCTCAAAAACATCCACCAACTGGGGCCAGCCGTAATGCATTAATTTAGTTGTAAAGTGCTTGTGTGTCCTTGGACTAGAATAGCACAATATAAATTCATTTAACAAACATTCATTTGAAATAACTCATGACTGCTGTGTTGTATAATAATGACGATCTGAATATCCCCCATAACTTGCAGGGAAATCAGGCAGTTCTTTGTCACATTGTGATAACTTTTCATTGTGTCTTGTAGAAGTAGGTGAAGCAAGGCAGGTTTAGCTGTTTATTGTTGTACCTTTGTATTCAAAGTGCATTGATAAAGTTCATGTCTATAACAATAATCTTTATTTCGGACACACAGCCTGTCCATAGCATAAAAGCAACAATACAATAAAAGAAAACAATACAATAAAAGGAAGAAAAAAAAACATTTAGGCCTACATGACACCCCTACACTCCACGAGCATGCACGTGTGCGCACGCACACACGCACACACGCACACACGCACACACGCACACACACACACACACACACACACACACACACACACACACACACACACACACACACACACACACACACACAAAACATGTGATGCTTCCACACATGCACCGTACAACACAGTCAGTTCATAACAGATACAGACTGTCTCGCCAGTGCTTTTGAAGTCTGGATGTGAACCGATAGCAGCTTTTCGTAGGGCTGGTTAGAGCCTCTATGATGCTGTTCACAAACACATTGAGGCGACACATAAAATTATACATTAGCTGTCTTAAAAGTACATCACATGTAGGCACATCTGAGGACACAAACAACTGACTGGCACTACGCCATGTGGGGACATGAAAGAAACAACCTCATAGCATCATTGTAAGCTACTGTGAGCCTCTGAATACTTCTCTTCCTGTAAGAAGACCAGAGATGAGCTGTATACAGAGGTGTTACATAAGCTCTAAACAATGAACACTTGACATCAACAGAGCACAGAGAACTTCCAAAGCAACATATTAGCCTGGGCATAGATTTTACAGCATTGTCGGTATATATCTGTCATCCATCAGAGAGGACATGTCCAAGATATTTTATTTCCTTGCATGTATCAAGAGGACTATGATAACTGAAACACAGGAACATTTCACTTACTGTCCTCTAGTTCTGACAATCATGACATCACTTTTTTTGGAGTTATATTTAATGTCATGTTCTTCGCCATACTGCGAGCACACCTTCAGTAGCTGCTGAAGTCCAGCACTATATGGGCTAACTAAAACTAAATCATCAGCATACATGAGGTGATTGACGACAGAGCCACCCACAAGACAGCCCGTGTTACACCCATTCAGCTGTCTCGACAGGTCATCCATATACATGTTACCGGCTTCAGGTCTAGGGTTGCCTGAGCCAGTAGCTAAAGTTGCTGCACAGTCCTGAAATGGGTGTGGAGCAGTAAGGAACAGACACGGGTTTAGTATGTTATCAACTCAAGCGCCATATTCATTCTGCCTTGTCACAATCATATTCCATTTCAGTGGTATGCTTCTAATTCATTCAATTCAATTCAAAACATCATGGTCATTAGCCCAAAACAATAGAATAAACAAAACAAACCAAAATAAACATACATGCCCTTTAAATGCTACTATCTTCAGTGGTTGCTTTGGATTACAATCATATTTCAATCACATACATTCAACCTGACCTTCACAAGTCAATATGGTTGGCTTAGTGTTCTCCTTACTTAAAATAAGTTGTTTCAACTACCAGAACCTTAGCAATGATAATACTTTCACGTATGTGAAATACTACAGCACAACTGCAATGGCAAAGGCAATAAAAATGTTCAAATAACATGAAATTGCATGTCAAATGCATGAAAATAATGAAAACAATTCAATAACAATACAAACGTTTCTATATTTCCATTGTGCAGAGAACCACTTCCGTCGGTTTACACGAACCAGCACCCTCTGGTGGCCGCCATTATGAAAACAACTGCGTCTCCAACTACCATACATTCACTAATTCCATTTATAAATCCTGAGCACAAAACGAGATACTTTTCCCTCACTCGAGGAACTGATCAATACTCCTCTGTATGTTGCTACCTTCAGAATATGGATAAAACAACAAACAAGCATTCTTTCATACCTCATGTCTTTTCACATAGTAATTTCGAGATGAGCTACACAGTGAAACAATAGGCTAGATGCTAATATTCGCTAACAACTACACTCGACGTCAAAACAAGATTCAAACTCAGTCTTGGAACACTTATATCGTCCACAACGCTAGCCGAATGCTTATCTGACGCTTGGGTTTTATGTCAACCCGTTCTTAGTTGTTTTACACCATATTTTACGTACCTGTGGAGCAGTAAGGAACAGACACGGGTTTGGTATGCTACCAACTCAAGTGCCATATTTATTCTGCCCCAACAAGGCTTGAGTTGGGTGTTTCCCTACTGTACCCGGTATTACAGTGACACCTGCTGTCACCAGAATATAACAACATTTAAATGAATTGACGTATAGAAAGCAGACTATTTATAAAGCAACTGGCGATTTTCATGATTTAGATTTACAAAAAAATAAATAAAAATAAGGGGGGTGTCAGTTTTTATTTAACTTCTAATAGAGGCTAGTTTCCCACCCTCTACATACACATTGAACAAAAAAGGAGACAAAATTCCACCTTGGCGAACCCCATTGCCTACACGGAATGGGGCAGACACATCACTGTTCCATTTAACCGAGATGCATCTGGCTGCAGACAAAATGGCGGACCTCCGCAAGAGGCACCTCCGCAGTTGACAGGAAATCACGTGACCTCCGCGGTTGACAGGAAACCGGACGTTGGTCTTCTTCTTATTGTTTTTAAGATTGCGATCCTCCATAAAACGGAAAGAAGTAGAAGATACTGCGACAGCGGTAAGAAGATACTTTAAAAGGTTAGTTGTCTTTTCTAAGGTTTTATTCAATGTTGTCTATCAAACTTAATGTATCAAAGAATCCAGCGAGTGTGGGTATAACTGTTACTGATATGGAGAAAATATATTCGAAATGTCAAGTGGCTCTAAGCATTTAGCTAACGTTAGCTAGCGATTTTTTTTGCGTAGTTGTTGCATAGTTGTTGCAGGTCATGTAGCTAGCTAAGCACTTATTAAAATATTTCTGTAAATGAATTAGTTTAATTAAGTTTAAAATGGATACTGTTTGAGTACAAATGGGCAGCGGCTGTAGTTAGCTGGACGAATGCTCAGTCTGGCTAACTCCCAGAGCGTGCAGTGTAGCACGCAGTTAACGTTACTAGCCTGACAGCCAAGGTTAGCGGGCTACTACTAGCAGGCGAGTAGCCTATTATATGATTACATTCATTTTATTTAGTATATGCCATTAAGCGTGTCCCCGCGCTTAAGCATATCAGCTCCTTCACGCATACGCTTCCGGTCTCACCATCCCACTTCTGACACCAATGTGGTGAATTCGGGGGGGCAACCACAGGAACTGCCGCGGCCGGGACGCGAACGCATATCGCCCGCACCGCGGGAGACATCGCTAACCGCTCGACTAAAGGGCCAGACCCTTCAGCCAGCGGCCAACGTGTCTACTTATCCATGCACGTTACAATACATTTCCAACCTAGTTAGGAGAATTCTTTCCAGCACTTTAGACAGAACACTGGCAAGGGCAATAGGTCTATAATTGTCCATGCTATTTAGTTTGCCAGCCTTGTCTTTAAGGACAGGGACTAACAGTACAGACATCATAGAATCAGGAAGAACCCCGTGAACCATAAGACCAGTGAAACACATGGCAAGCATTGGGCAGAGCCTAAGATTGGCATACTTTAGGTGTTCTGCAGTAATGCAGTCCATACCACAAGTCTTATTATTTTAGCGAATACGGGGGGGGGGGGGGGCAACCACAGGAACTGCCGCGGCCGGGACGCGAACCCGTATCGCCCGCACCGCAGGAGACATCGCTAACCGCTCGACTAAAGGGTCAGACTCATTAGCCAAGGGCTACCGAGCCTATTCATCCATGATCGTTACATTGCGCCCTTCTCTTCGGGATTCGCGTCCCCGCGAATTGCCACAGCCAAGACGCGAACGTGGGGCTCCCGCACCGCAAGCGACAACGTTAACCAGTCGACTAAAGGGTCCGACCCGTTAGCCAAGGGCTACCGAGCCTATTCATCCATAATCGTTACATTATTATATGGCATCATAATGGCATCTGATACATCAGCTGACCTGACTACTGTGTTACAGAGAGATAGGCATTACCCACTACAACTGCATTACTTTTAACACAGTTAAATAAATTGCAATAATGCTCTCGCCATACCTCAGCTATTTTGTCTGAGCCACAAACACCCTCAATATCAGACGGTAGAGGGGTTTTATGATTATTCATGACTTTGACCTCTTTCCAGAAGTCATTATGATTGTTACTTTGCAACTTCCTGGCAAGCGAGTCAGCTCTCATTGTGTTCTCATTTTGCTTAATAAAACGAAGAGCATATTTAAATCTTGTATTTGTAAGTTGTTTTTTTTATGCTCAAACAACGCCTCCTGTCTAGGCCTTCCCGACTCAGACCAGAGTGCAAAGGCTTCTGTAGCTGCAGCATGTTGTTCAGCCACAAACTCATTCCACCCAGGTTTGATATTATGCACCTTATTCCTGTGTTTACGGAAGGGCTCACTGGAGGCATTAAGAGCCGTCACAATATTATCGTACATGACATATGATGATGTAGGTCTTCGCAATTCATACTTAAGCACATTAAAGCATCCCTAGGCAGTGCAATATTATTAAGCAATCTGTCAGTTAGGGTAGAATATCTATCAATATCCTCCTCAGTCAGATTTGTGCAATCTAGCGTCCCTGTATTGGCAGCATTACCAGTAACAACCAGCAGGGGTATATTCTCAACATTTCGTAGCATAGCAACAGGTATGGGATCAGAGGTGGCCAACCCATAGCATATCTCTGTATTACCCAGAGAGGTATGGGCATCTGCTGTACACATACAATGGTCAAGCCAAGAAGTAGTATGCCACGCTTCACTTACTTAAGTAAAAATCTTCTCAGGCAAGAATACTTTGCTAGACAGTATTAAATTGCTATCTTTACAAAACTGCAGCAGATGTTTTGCAAATACAGAAGTGTTATCTGGGGGTCCGCGGTGGTGTAGCGGTCTAAGCATCGGCTTTGGGTCGACGCAGTTGCCCACTGGGGACCGGGGTTCGCGCCCGGGTCTCGTCAGATCCGACTATGGCCGGACTCGATGAAGCAGCAATAAGCAATAATTGGGAGGGGGGTGGAGTCGGCTTGTGTTCGTCACATGAATGCGTCTGTGTGTCGGAAAAAGGAGTGGTTCGGCTTGGATTCGCCTTGTCACGAAAGTGGGGAGGCGTCTCCTTCGAGACTGCCGGCCGGAGAGATGCAGTTGGCGAACGCATGCAGTACGAGGGTGGGTGTTTGAACTAAAATAGGGCTCGATTGGCCACTAAATTAGGAGGAAAACGGGAAAAGTCAGAAATAAATTACAGAAAAAAATATAATTGTTATCTGACAAGTCAGCATTAAAATCTCCAATTGCATAGACACAAGTTGAGTCACTGTCCTCAATAAAAGAATGAGCAAATTCATCCTCAGTCTCATATGATTTATATATATATATATATATATATAGTGCATCCGGAAAGTATTCACTTTCCCCAAATTTTCTTATGTTACAGCCTTATTCCAAAATGGATTAAATTCCTTTTTTTCTCATCAATCTACACACAATACCCCATAATGACAAAGTGAAAAAGATTTTGTAGAAATTTTTGCAAATTTATTAAAAATAAAAAACTGAAATATTGCATGTACATAAGTATTCACACCCTTTGCTATGACACTCAAAATTGAGCTCAGGTTCATCCTGTTTCTACTGATCATCCTTGAGATGTTTCTACATCTTGATTGGAGTCCACCCATAGTAAATTCAATTGATCGGACATGATTTGGAAAGGCACACACCTGTCTATATAAGGTCCCACTGTTGACAGTGCATGTCAGAGCAGAAACCAAGCCATGAAGTCAAAGGAATTGTCTGTGGACCTCCGAGACAGGATTGTATTGAGGCACAGATCTGGGGAAGGGTACAAAAAAGTTCTACAGCTTTGAAGGTCCCGAAGAGCACAGTGGTCTCCATCATTCGTAAATGGAAGAAGTTTGGATCCACCAGGACTCTTCCTAGAGCTGGCCGCCCAGCCAAACTGAGCAATCGGGGGAGAAGGGCCTTGGTCAGGGAGGTGACCAAGAACCCGATGGTCACTCTGAAAGAGCTCCAGCGTTCCTCTGTGGAGATGGGAGAACCTTCCAGAAGGACAACCATCTCTGCAGCACTCCACCAATCAGTCCTTTATGGTAGAGTGGCCAGATGGAAGCCTCTGCTCAATAAAGGAACATGACAGCCCGCTTGGAGTTTGCCAGAAATCACCTAAAGGACTCTCAGACCATGAGAAACAAGATTCTTTGATCTGGTGAAACCAAGATTGAACTCTTTGGCCTGAATGCCAAACATCACGTCTGGAGGAAACCAGGCACCGCTCATCACCTTGCTAATACCATCCCTACAGTGAAGCATGGTGGTGGCAGCATCATGCTGTGGGGATGTTTTTCAGCGGCAGGAACTGGGAGACTATTCAGGATCGAGGGAAAGATGAATGGAGCAAAGTACAGAGAGATCCTTGACGAAAACCTGCTCCAGAGCGCTCAGGACCTCAGACTGGGGCGAAGGTTTACCTTTCAACACGACAACGACCCTAAGCACACAGCCAAGACAACGAAGGAGTGGCTTCGGGACAAGTCTGTGAATGTCCTTGAATGGCCCAGCCAGAACCCAGACTTGAACCCCATTGAACATCTCTGGAAAGACCTGAAAATAGCTGTGCAGTGACACTCCCCATCTAACCTTACAGAGCTCGAGAGGATCTGCAGAGAAGAATGGGAGAAATGCCCCAAATATAGGTGTGCAAGCTTGTAGCTTCATACCCAAGAAGACTTGAGGCTGTAATCGCTGCCAAGGGTGCCTCAACCAAGTTCTGAGTAAAGGGTGTGAATACTTATGTACATGCAATATTTCATTTTTTTTGTAATAAATTTGCAAAAATTTCTACAAAACCTTTTTCGCTTTGTCATTATGGGATATTGTATGTAGATTGATGAGAGAAAAAAGGAATTTAATCCCTTTTGGAATAAGGCTGTAACATAACAAAATGTGGGGAAAGTGAAGGGGTGTGAATACTTTCCGGATGCACTGTATATCTACTCATATATTTTCGTAATGTGTGTGTGTGTGGTGTTAGTGTGTGTGTGTGTTAGTTAGTGTAGATAGCGGGACCGAAAACTAAAGCGTTTATGATCCTAATTCTTTTTGGAGGTGATAGGTATTGTCTCAGAGGGTAAGGGAAAAATCCCAGAAAATTAAAATTATGCATAATTATGCATAAATATGCAAAATATGCATTTTTCTAAAAATGGCTAAAAACCACTTTTCTCGGCATTTCAGATGATTCTGAGCATTTGGGGGGAGGGAGTTGGAGCGGGGGGGGTTTAGGGGCAGGGGGAAGGCGGTTAGCTGGCAGGATGAAGAAAGAGGAGGGAGATTTAGACGGGTGCATAACCAAACCGCTACATTGTAGCGGGGTTCTTCTAGTATACATATATATATATATATATATATATATATATATATATATATTTAAAATTATAAACTTTTTATCATTCTAATTAAACTCGAACCCAATGGCCCAATCAACATTTAAACGTACCACCTTGACCAGTGGATCGTGTTTGCAGTTCCAGAGTATAACCACACCACCAGGTATCCTACCTCGTGCTATTTTCGTGCTGAGATCAGTGGTGGATTCACCAGCACCGTGGAAATCCTCGTGTATAGTGTTCAGTCTGTCTAAGTCCTGTTTGGTAAGCCAAGTCTCTTGTGTGCACAGAATGTCACACTCGTCCAGCAGTGTGTAAACCACCAAATGTCTTGATTTATCCGCAGCACTTTGTCCTACACGCAGGGCGCGTGCGTTATATGATACAACCCGCATTTTGAGTTTAGGTGCCGTGTGCGGCTGCTGCCCTATCCGGTACAGTAGCACCAAAGCTAGACCCTGTAACCACAGCCTTGCGTGGCTCATAGCATCGCCACACAACAGAGCCTTCGGGCCAGATTTCCGGGTTGTGCATCTCCGCGACTTCATTGCATTCAGCACGCACTTTAAATGAGCTGAATCTGTCGCGCTCAGTGTCGGTGCGTTCACAAATCACATCACGGCCAAGCTTTTCTTTAAGATACGTAGACAGCGTCATTGCATCAAACTCTGGTGCGAATTTGGTAGCAAAAACTTTTACCAGCTTCGTACGCTCCACCTTAATATTGCCATGCGCCCCAGTGCCAACAATAGGCTTAGGCATAATCCTCCGTTTAGGTTTGTCAGGACACCATTTTGACAAGCCGGGCTGGCCCTCGGTATTCCTCCTCATACGTCGGCGCAAGCCCGGCTCTGCAACCTGACTCCATTTCGACGAGTCTTCGGCCACCATTGTAGTGTAGGCCCTCCAGGCAGGCTCACTGCACTCCCCACGCCAGCACCGACTCCACTGCCCGGGGTCAGGACCCGGGCCAACACTGGAATCAACAGCAGCAGAGGAACCAGAGTCACCTGCAGCCGTAGCCACCGTCTCGCCATTATCCACAGCCGATGCACGCGGTGCGCTCCCGTCGGCGTCTCCAGCGTCCCTCGGCAACACCAGGCCATGCCCTCCGCCACGGCTCGGCCCCAGGTGACGCTCCAGCACTGCAACTCTGCCATCAATGGTCGCAGTAACCGCACGCAGGTCTTCTCCAATATCAGCCTGAAGTTTCATTGCGTGCCGAAGCGCAAAAACCTCACTGTGGAGACGCTCAATCTTGGAGAACAGGTTGGAGGCGTTCAGGTTGTTAAATGACACCGATGGCAGCTCATCCAGATAGTGGGAGACGAAGAGGGGAACTTTCTCTCCACACTCGTTTAAAACTTTAAGGCAACTTTTAACGTTATTAGCGTCTGTCTGTGGGCCTTTGTGCGCCACAAACTTTTGTTTGGTGTCAGGGCAGAGTTCAATTAGCACTTTTTTGGAAGACTCTATCCACTCCGAGTCGAAGGTGTTTGAGGCCAAAAGTACTAGCTGGTCCTGACTCATTCCTCTAATTTTGACAGCTAGGAAGTTGAGAAACTCATCTTCAACTATCATTTCGCCATTGACCGTCTCATAAAATATGTGTCTTGTTTTTCCTGGAACATACACTGACTATACCACTTGTCTGCCTACATTTTGCAGACTTCCATCAGAAATAACAACAGTGTGAGCCAAACTGGAGTGTGAGTACATTGGTTTTATATAGGTGAAGTGATAGATTGTAATAGGAACTGAGGACATTTGAATGGAGTACACTCTTCTCTTTCAACTGATTATAATATATTAGCAAGCATAATATGCAAACCATTGAAAATAGTTTGATACAAATGATAGATATTTTAAAAAAAATGGACAGCAATTGACCTCATCACTGCATTTAGCATGAATGACAGACAGCAAACAACCTGATTTCAGAGCAGAATAAGAGTATGATAATGCACAAATAACTAAGCTGTAACAGGACATCAGGCTACCCAATGTCAGTCTATCGGTTTGCATTAGGCTGGACTTGGAGTGCTGATGCATTACATTCTAACACAAGCAACTTGGTTAATTGATCAAAGTCCAGTAGCAACAGACAAAACGATGCAGTTCCTCCGTGGGAACTCATATATCCTCCAATGTATGTCACATACAAATAAATATTCATATTACATATTCATAATGTAATACTTTGTGGTTTCGCTATAGTCCATCTTACAGTGGTCTTATAGGAAATTGACAGGAGATGATATCATGTCTGACTACCCTTTATTGCAGCGTCCATCTTGTGTGTTCCGGTCATGCAACAAGCATCTTCATATAACCCTGATGTATGCAAATGAGGCATCATGCCAGCCAATTATATCCTAGGCTATGTCTAGCTACAGGATATTACATCCCCCTTCTTTTGTAATGAAAGAACATTCATTAGAAAATAACTGGTTATTAATTCTGTGACAACATTTTATCATTTAAAGTACATGACAATGACTAATGCAAATCTAATCATAATAATACTTTTATAAGTTTCACTTGAACAATATGCTAAACAGTGCATTGCCCCTTTTCTCCTTGCAGAACAGTTAAGTAACAGGTAAGTAATAGGTATGTTGAACAAACACATTTGCAATTCAGTTAACATTGTAACAGAATTGTTTTTCTTTTATAGGGCAGCGATCCGCCTACAACCTTTACAATTACAAGTCCAGCACTTTCCTCAGCTTGACTCTGCGCCCTGACCTGGTAGTGACACAAGGTGTTTGCCCGTCAATGGCAGAGTCCTCAGTGCCAGTGGTGTCTGCAGGTAAGTTCTGCAGCGTTTGAATGTCCAGCCGGTCACACACTTCAGCTATGTGTTGTGGTTCGCATTCTTTAGTCTGCAGGAGGCAACGGCGGTTGTGGCAGTAAGTTTGGCCCTCAGCAGTGCGGATGTGGTAAGACATGTCCGTATCTGTAGGTTGAAGGATGGTTACAGGTTTCCACTGTCCATTTTCCAGTTGGTAGCGTACAGTGTCTCCAGCCTGCAATACTGACAGCGGCCTGGCATTTCGGTTGTAGTACCGGCGTTGCTGGAGTTGCCGCTGTTCTCGCCTCTCTCTCACCGACTTTTGGCAGACGACCTGGGGTTGCAGGTCTGTCGCTGTGGTGGGGAGAATGGGTCTCTAAGCAGCTGTGCTGGTGACTTGAAGCTGGAGTGTTCTGGTACTCCAGCAGACTGAGGTAGGGATCCGTCTTTTCAGCCTGTGCCTTGTCCAGCATCGCTTTGGCGGTCTGGACTTTTTTTTTCTGCAAGCCCGTTGCTTTGTGGGTAGTGCGGGCTTGTTGTTGTAAGTTTAAAGTCCCATGCACTCGCAAAATTCTTGAATTCCTGTGAGCTATATTGCGGGCCGTTATCCGAGATTACCTTTTCAGGAACGCCATTCCAGCTTTCGGATCACCACTGATGAGGTGGTAGAATACAGCCTCTCAAGCTCTAAGTACCTGCTGTAGTAATCAACACCTACTACATAGTTCTCTCCCTTCCAGGAAAAGAGACCAGTGGCAATGACTTGCTACAGCCTCTCTGGAATTTCGTGTGACATTGTTGGCTCTTTTGGGTTTGATTTTTGATGTTCAAGGCAAATGGCACACTTCTCCACCATAGCCTCAATTTCTTTTCCCATTCCTGGCCAGAACAGGATGTCTCTGGCTCTCTGCTTACTTTTCTCCATGCCCAGGTGTGGAGTGTGTATGCATGTAAGTATGTTTGCTCTGACAGAGTGTGGGACGATGATTTTCTCACCTTTGAATAGGATTCCATCCATTTCAGATTCTTCGTCCCTGTGGGTCCAGTATTCAGCTACGGTGGGCGGGCATCTTTTTCTCACCTCAGGCCATCCTGACAGTATCGTCTGCTTCAACACGGTGAGCTGAGCATCCTGTTCAGTCACTGCTCTGATGTCAGCAAGCTTTCTGTCTCTCACTGGCAGGTTGCTGATGACTCTGTGAACCTGAGTATCCATGCCCTCGCACAGAGTGTGGTCACTGTAGGCTATTGACTTCCTGGAGAGTACGTATGTGACAGGAATATCTTTACCTGGACGATGGATGATGGTGATGTCATATTTCTGCAGCTGTAGGATCATTTGTTGCAATCGTGGAGGAGCTACTGCAAGGGGCTTTCTCAGTATCGACTCCAACGGCTTGTGATCTGATTCTATGATGACCTTGCGCCCGTAGACGTATTGGTGAAAACGTTTACACCCAAACAGAACAGCAAATAGTTCTTTCTCTGTTTGAGCATAGTTTTCTTCTGTGGCTGTGAGTGATTTGGAAGCGTACGCGATGGGCTTATCTTCCTGTAGGAGCACTGCCCCTAAGTCACTCTTGGACGCGTCGACTTGGAGCATCAGTTCCTTGTTGGGGTCATAGTAGGTGAGCACGGGTCCTGGCTCCCGTGTGATGAGGTCCTTCATCTGTTGGAAAGAGGAGTGGTGCGTTTCATCCCATACAAACTCACAGCTTTGCTTCAGGAGCTGGAGGAGGGGTGCACTTACTTTGGACAGCCTGGTGGCGAATCGAGCCAGGTAGTTCACCATCCCCAGAATGGTCTCCAGCTCAGACTTGTTCCATGGTGGCTCCATCTCCTTCACGGCTTTTACCTTTTCAGGGTCTGGTTTAATTCCGTCATGTGTGAGCCTGTGTCCAAAGTAACTGACCTCTGTGACGCAGATCTTGCTCTTTTCCGGGTTGAGACGCACTCCCCTCTCTCTGGTCCTCTCCAGCATGGCTCGCAGGTTTGCATCATGCTCCTCCTTGGTCTGGCCATAGACCAGGATGTCATCGACGATTGCAGCGACGCCACTCAGCCCTTCATAGGTTTCGTCTATTTTTCTCTGGAACTCATCCTGTGCCGAAATGATGCCAAAAGGCAGGCGGAGGAACCTGTATCGGCCAACCACAGTATTGAATGTTGTTAACATGGAGGATACATGTGTTATCTTAATTGCCCAGTAGCTTGACCTTGCATCAATGACGGTGAAGAACTGCGCTCCTGCCAGTTTTGGAGTGATGGCATCCAGCGTGGGAAGTGGGTAGTGTGGTCTTTTGATGGCTTTATTCGAATCGCGGGGATCTACGCATATCCTCAGTTTGCCTGTGCGGGGCTTCTCTACCACCACCAACGCATTCACCCCGTCTGTAGGCTCGGTCACCTTGGAGATGAACGATGATTCCGGCCTTTTCCATGTCATCCAGCTCGTCCCTCAGACGGCTGCGGAGAGTGAATGGGATTCTCCGTGGTGGGCATATGACTGGTGTGGCTGTGGGGTCCAGTTGTGTGCTGTATTCACCTGGAAACTGTCCGATCCCCTGAAAAACATCTGCAAATTCCTCCATTACATCACAGCTTTCAGCTTGTGCAGCATTAACAGACAGGACCAGCTTGATTAGATCCACGTCAAGACAGGCTTTCAGTCCTAAGACAGGTGGAGCTTGGGTGCTGACTATATAAAATTCAAGTGTCATGGCAGTGCCCTTGTACTTACACAGCTCAGATTACAGGTCCCTTTAACATTAAGCGGTTCACCACCATAGCCTGTGAGACAGCGGGCTGTGGGCTTTAGTAACACACTTCCAAACAGTTTGTGAAAACGGTTAGCTGGAATAATGTTGACCTGAGCACCTGTATCTAACTTGAATTTAACTCTGTGCTTTTCTTGACCGATTTCAACCTCAGCAATGGTCTGCTCCCTGTCTGTGCCTTTCTGCTCTTTTGTATCTGTGTCAATGTACCGTTCATCCAGTTCCTCTATATCCCTGCCCTCTAGTGTATGCACTGGCCTGGGCCTGTGTAGCTGCTGGGACCTACAGACCTTGGCGAAGTGATTTAATTTTTTGCATTGCCGTCCTTTTGCTGGGCATTCCTGTTGTTCACTGTGCTCCCTTGCACAATTCCCACACGTTCTGTAACGTTTGGCACTGTCTCCGCTGCTTTGAAGTGTGCTTTTTTTTGTCCAACACTTTCGCTAAGTCTAGTGTAGCTCCATGGCTAAGCAGTTTCTCTCGGACTTTAGGCGAGTTTGCTGCGAAAACAATACGGTCCCTAACAATTTCGTCTGCGTTAGCAGAGCCGCAGTCTTTGACTAGCAGTTTCAAGTCTGTTACGAATTGTTCAAACGATTCGTTAGCACCTTGCATTCTCTCTTAAAATGTATATCTAAGATATCAAAGATTGGGTTAGCTTTCAGGATAACATACTCCTCGAATTTATCATAGTACTGTGGTGGACACGTATTGGGGACAGAATTCAACCCAGGAACTAAGGGTTAAGTCATGGTTGCCCTGGCAGGTTAACGCAGGGTTAAGTTATGGTTGTCCAGCCAGTTTTCTGGTTATTCTTGCCACCTCCGCTCAGTCGAGCTGTGGGTTTTGTTTGTCTCGCTGATTTACCGTGGATTAAAGAAAGTTGCCTACACGGCTAAAGTGTGAACCTACGGTCTTCTCCGTTCCTTCGGCTCTACACTGGTGACCCCGACGTCGGTTTTCGGATAAGTTTTCTGAAACCACACACATTATGGCTACGAACGCCGTTGCAATTAAACTGCCGGAGTTTTGGGAGACTTCCGCGGCTACATGGTTCGCGCAGGCTGAGGCACAGTTCGCGCTCAGAGACATAACAGCAGACCAGACCAGGTACTACGACGTAGTGGCAGCGCTGGGGTGCGCTACGGCTTCCAGGATAAGCGGTTTCATAACCAACCCACCGGCCGATGGTAAATACGCCGCACTTAAACATCTCCTCCTTGAAACTTTTGAACTGTCAGCAACGGAGAGAGCACGTCGCCTCTTCGCAATTCAGGGCTTGGGAGATGGCAAACCATCGGAGCTAATGAGCAGGATGTTAAACCTACTGGGTCAAGAAAAGCCATGTTTCCTGTTTATGGAGCTGTTTCTGCGCAACATGCCGCCCCACGTCCAGACTGCGCTCGCTAACTCCACCATCACTGATCCCCGTGAGCTGGCAAAGGAGGCTGACCGATTCTTCGTCGCCACACAACGTTCCTCCCATGCCGGGGTGCTGGCTCCTACCTTCACTGGCCCCCCGCCGACATCGCGGGCGTGGCCCGACGGTGGCGCCACAGCATCAGACCGCTACAAGCCCTCTGGACTCTGTATGTACCACGCTCGATTTGGTGCGAAAGCTAAACGGTGCCGTTCCCCCTGCAACTACAGGCCGACGGGAAACGAGAGGGCCAACACTCAGTAGTGGCCATGAGTGTTGGCGATACGAGCAGGCTACTCTTCATCCTCGACACCATCTCCGGTCGGCGATTTCTTTGTGACACGGGCGCACAGAGAAGCGTGCTCCCTGCTACTGACGTCGACATCATGGGCGGGGAGCGGGGCCCCCAGTTGGCGACGGCTGACGGCAGCCCTATCCACACCTACGGCGTGCGGTCTGTAGAACTGTGTTTTGGTGGACAACGTTTCACGTGGGAGTTCGTCATGGCCAATGTAACGCTTC
The DNA here is from genome assembly GCF_029633865.1 of Lampris incognitus. NCBI lineage: Eukaryota > Metazoa > Chordata > Actinopteri > Lampriformes > Lampridae > Lampris > Lampris incognitus. The sequence continues at coordinate 22,785,377 of NC_079220.1, read as the reverse complement.
CCCTCCTCGGAGCTGATTTTTTGTGCGCTTACGGTTTGCTAGTGGACATTCAGAACAGCCGTCTGGTCGATGCCTTAACCTTCTCCTCCTTCGCATGTACGCGGAGGGAAGCGGCCTATGCAGGTCTAGCCAACTCTCTCTCAGAGGCAGACAAGTTCACCCGCCTCCTCGCTGAGTTCCCTGACCTCACCCAGCCTACCTTCTCTGCACCCACCGCTAAGCATGGGGTGGAGCATCACATTGCTACGAAGGGGCCCCCGGTCTACGCCAGAGCCAGGCGTCTCGACCCCGCCAAACTCGCCATTGCCAAGTCTGAGTTCGAGCACCTGGAACGCATGGGGATCATTCGCCGCTCTGACAGCCCGTGGGCGTCCCCACTCCACATCGTCGCTAAGCCTGATGGAGGTTGGCGCCCATGCGGGGACTACCGCCGACTAAATGACGCCACCACGCCTGACCGCTATCCTGTCCCGCATATCCAGGACTTTTCTGCAAACCTGTCTGGCAAATGCGTCTTCTCAAAAGTCGACCTGGTCCGTGGTTATCATCAAGTTCCCGTGCACCCCTCAGACATCCACAAGACAGCGGTGACAACCCCATTCAGCCTATTTGAATTCCTACGAATGCCATTTGGACTCAAAAACGCGGCCCAGTCCTTTCAGCGGCTGATGGATTCAGTGCTCCGTGGCCTTCCTTTCATCTTCGTCTATTTGGACGACATACTCATCGCCAGCGCCTCCGAGGAAGAACACCTGTCCCATCTTCATGCCCTCTTCACACGCCTCAGCCAGCATGGGCTGATCGTCAACCCGGCGAAGTGCCGGTTCGGGCTCACAGCCATTGATTTCCTCGGGCACCGCATCACTGGGGACGGGGCAGTCCCCCTGCCCTCAAAGGTGGAAGCGGTGGCGGCCTTTCCGCGCCCCCAAACAGCTCGTGCGCTCAGGGAGTTCATCGGGATGGTGACATTCTACCACCGCTTCATTCCTCGAGCCGCCTTTATCATCCGGCCACTGTACGAGGCGCTGAAAGGCATGTCCCCCAACCAGGCGGTCGACTGGACAGCAGAGCGGGACCGTGCGTTCACCGAGACTAAAGCTGCGCTCTCCCAGGCTACCCTGCTAGCGCATCCTTTACCTACAGCGCCTATTTCCATAACCACGGATGCATCGGACTATGCTGTTGGTGCGGTTCACGAACAGTGGGTGGGGGGGGCTTGGCAGCCTTTGGCCTTTTTCAGTCGCCAGCTTACACCCCGAGAGCGCAAGTATAGTACTTTTGACAGGGAACTCCTCGGTCTCTGGCTCGCCGTCCGGCATTTCCGTTTCCTGCTAGAGGGCCGCGAGTTTACTGCGTACGTGGACCACAAGCCCCTCACGTTTGCCATGTCCAAGACGGCCGAGCCATGGTCCGCTCGCCAGCAGCGACAACTCTCCTACATTTCGGAATTCACTACCGACATCCAGCACGTCGCTGGTAAGTCTAACCAGGTAGCTGACTGCCTGTCTAGGGCAGTGATTGGAGCGGTCCACCTAGGCCTGGACTATGCACAGATGGCTGCTGACCAGGCCACGGACCCGAGCATCCTCCGTCTCCGGGCCTCCGACACAGGGCTCCGCCTGCAGGACGTTCCTTTCAGCGACACAGGTGTCACCCTCCTGTGTGACGTCTCCACAGGACAGCCCAGGCCCATCGTCCCGCACAGCTGGAGACGCCCCGTATTTGAAGCTGTGCACGGCCTCTCTCATCCAGGCGGTAAGCCATCCGTGCGCCTGACCTCTGCTAAGTTTGTGTGGGAGGGACTTAAGAGAGACGTGAAAGCGTGGGCCGACTCGTGTGTTGCCTGTCAGCGGGCTAAGATACACCGCCACATTAAGGCACCCCTGGAACGCTTCGCAGTGCCGGAGAGACGATTTGACCATGTCCACGTCGACCTGGTTGGTCCCCTACCCCCCTCCCATGGGTTCACCTACCTCTTCACTGTGGTGGACAGGACTACGCGCTGGCCTGAAGCTGTTCCCCTGGCATCCACGACGTCTGCTGATGTGGCCCGGGCTTTTATTGGGTCGTGGGTCTCACGTTTCGGTACGCCTTCCGACCTTTCATCTGACCGTGGGCCACAGTTTACTTCAGAGCTATGGAATGCTGTGGGTGAGGCTCTGGGCGTCAAGCTTCATCGCACTACCGCCTACCACCCTCAGGCGAACGGCCTATGTGAGCGCTTCCACCGGTCCATGAAGGCTGCGCTTCGGGCTACTCTCAAGGACTGCAACTGGGTTGACAAGCTCCCATGGGTCATGCTGGGCCTGCGGACCGCCCCGAAGGAAGACCTACAAGCCTCCTCTGCGGAGCTGGTGTACGGCACGCCGCTGCGAGTCCCAGGCGATTTCATGCCCAATGCAACGCGTCCCTGGTCAGCTGTGGACCAACGAGCCTCCTTGCTGGATGGGGTCAGAGCTTTCACACCCGTCCCTACCGCCCAACACGGCGCTCCGGTGTCCCAGGTGCCCCCAGGTCTGCAGTCAGCGGACTACGTGTTCATCCGTCACGACGCACACCGCCCCCCTCTGCAACCCCCTTATGACGGCCCCTTCCGCGTCCTGGAACGGGGAACTAAGCACCTGGTGGTGGATTTTGGGGGCACGGCCGAGCATGTTTCAGTGGACCGAGTTAAACCCGCACACCTGGACTTGACGCAGCCGTTGGAGTTAGCCCAACCTCCTCGTCGCGGTCGTCCCCCGGCTCCGCCTCCTCCCCCCGTGGAGGCCCGAGCTGCCTCTTCTGCTCCTCAGGCCGACCTCCACAGCCCCGCGTCAATGCCTCCCACAGACACTCCGGCCCCTGTTATCCGGAGCCGCCGCGGACGGCCTGTCGTCCACCCGCGCCTGCCTGACTTCGATTACTAGGGCGAATTCTGGGGGGGCTCATGTGGTGGACACGTATTGGGGACAGAATTCAACCCAGGAACTAAGGGTTAAGTCATGGTTGCCCTGGCAGGTTAACGCAGGGTTAAGTTATGGTTGTCCAGCCAGTTTTCTGGTTATTCTTGCCACCTCCGCTCAGTCGAGCTGTGGGTTTTGTTTGTCTCGCTGATTTACCGTGGATTAAAGAAAGTTGCCTACACGGCTAAAGTGTGAACCTACGGTCTTCTCCGTTCCTTCGGCTCTACAGTACGTTTGCGGTACCTTTGCCTGGTTCGCCGTCAGTGTCCACGTATTGAAAATATCCCGCCCTTTGTCTCCGACCCACAGAAGGAGGTAGTTGCACTTATCCTCCTCGCTCTTTGCCTTCAACGGTCCAGTGAACATTAGCTGCACATGTTGCTTGAACCTTCTCCACGTCTCCGGATGGTCGAGTCCCAATCCAATCTCGGTATTGGAACACCCGAGGAATCCATTTCGAATGGTAGACGATGGGTCCGCTATTTTGACACCATGTAATACTTTGTGGTTTCGCTATAGTCACTCTTACAGTGGTCTTACGGGAAACTGACAGGAGACAATATCACCTCTGACTACTCTTTATTGCAGCGTCCATCTTGTGTGTTCCAGTCATTCAGCAAGCATCCTCATATAACCCTGATGTATGCAAATGAGGCGTCGTGTGAGCCAATTATATCCTAGGCTATGTCTAGCTACAGGATATTACACATAATAAATATTCATATGTCTGCATTGCATGCACATTGGTCCAGCCATACCTCTTAAGGACTACTCCAATTTTTTTTTAACCTCTGCCCCATTCTTCTTTACTACTACGGCTGCTACCGTTAGGGGTCGCCACAGCGGATCTATACCCCATTCCTCTGTTGTTAGGAATCAGGGTGAGCAATGGGTAGCAGAATCTTCCAACGAATATTGAATGAGCTTGTGTCAGCCAAATGCTGCTTGTAATCCTTTGGGGCAATTGTGCTCCTGGAAATAAAGTCCACAAAAAGAGCTCTGTTTTGTTTTGGGTTTTTTTAGTTTTTTTTTTTTTTAGCAGCAACAAGCTCAGATGCTGTGAGGGGAATCTAAAGAGCCCTAGCCACAAAATCAATCATGGAATTATACAGACATCAATCCATTTCTAACCTGGAGCAGAAATCTCACTCTGTAATTCTGTGATGAGTGACTTGTTGCAGGAAGACAACAGTGGATGCATGAGAGAGTTGAAAAGAAGTGTTAAAAAAGAAAATGCAAAAAAAGTCTAACACTGTGCCGAATGTATTGGGATTATCTTGTCATAATGGAAGTTTTTTTTTTTTTTACAGATACTTCTCTCAATATTCAGAGGCTGTTAGGGCCAAGGAAGAGCTCTTTCAGTTATATGGTGAGCACTATTAGCCCAAAGGATTACATTACATCTTATACTCTATCAAAGCTCCATCAATACTGAATGAAAGTTTGCTCAGTATTTGCTCACTTATATATTCTGCTACCCATTGATCTGTTTGACTTCTGATGATAAGAAAATAGTGCTCAGATTGAAAAACACCAGAATTTGCATTTAAAGATGAATGTGTCCTTGCAGAATGTGTGCTCTACCTGCAAAGAGAAGGTAAAAAGGGAACACAAGTTACCAGAACAGAACAAAAAAGGCTTAGCTTATTATGAGCCACTTGTTTTAATGTCTTGTCTATGCTAATCTTGACCATTCTGGGCCTAAGTGAGAAAATGATGGTTGAGATCTGAAATGTGTAGACTAGCAAAGGCAGAAACATTTACTTTATGTAACCAAACTATTTTCACCATCCCCTACTGTGAGAGTTGTTTGAGGAATTTCCAGATTTTAAAGAAAAGAAGAAAATTATTCTCCTGTATCACGAGTCCTACCCTTCATACCTCCTCCATGTGTTTCATCTTCTTACTTTAACCCCATAAAGGAAGATGCCCCAACGCCTCAACGTGACCCTTTTTCTAAGAGATACTGAAACTGAGATTCGTTAGAGGATAAACATGAATTCAAGATATCTATATTGGTCCTCGTCTCAACTGTCAAATGTCTTCTTTAGCCTGTATCATCCAGACACCACCCTGTTATGTTGTACTCTATACCTGTAGTTTGTGCCAGCGCCTGTGTAATATGGGTTGATGGAGCAATACTGCTCTCTAGTGCACAACATGAAGAACTTCAGGAAAATTATTTCAAGTTCTGTCTTTCCGAAAATCGATAACTCACTATTATGATCCTGGGCTTACTCGTTACGAGAGGAAGAAGCTGTTGTATTTCGTGCCTTTGTAACCAATACTATTTAACTATTGTCTCATCACTAAATTCAAACGACGGACAACACTGAGCTCTTATTTGAGAAGTAATTGTTATCGAGACAATTCCACTACGACAGCCCCTCTGGTTTAAGTTTAAAGGTCTGGATTTAAATGTCGACACTTTGCAAACTGAGTTGAATATGTTATTTTGCCCCTCTTTCAGTTTTTTTATCTTTAATTATATTGAGTTCATAAGATTGGTTGATAGCTTTTAGCAATCGTGTGCTTTAACATGTTGATGTGAGTAGGAAGTGTTTTAAGTGATTAGTGCAGCGGTGACACTGTGTGAAGTGCAGCACTGAGGGCCAGTAGAGACAGTGTGGACATGTGTGATGATGTGCAACACGTATGAGCTCCGGCCGCTGCGAGCTGCTCTGAGAAACAGCCGTCAACTCCTTCCACGTCACAGGTGACCCTCCCGAGACACCACCCGATTGAATTTTACTGCTGTTATTACGAAATCGACATGTTACAAGTTTGTTCCCCCATGCAAATCTTTTAACAACCCTTTGTTGGCGGTAGGCCGTTTTGTGATTGTATGAGTCACATGGGGGACATTCTAAAACGCTTAACGTGAAAAATAGCTTAGCGTGGCTCAATGTACCAAAACATCGATCAAAGATCACCAAATTATTCTCACACATCTCTTGTTATGAGCTGTCTCCTAGCTTAAAAAGAAAATCTAACTGAACTGCATAAAGATTTACCATGCCCCCTAATGTTCTTCTAAAGTAATGATGTATGTTCTTCTAATAAAGGAGGAAGTGAGATGTGTGAAAGAAACGTGGTGATCATTGATCACCAAATTGATTGACTGTCCCCCATCTCAGCCTGCTTCAGCCCCCCCCCCACACCCCCCCACACACACACATATATATATATATATATGTAGTGTAACGTGCATGGATAAGTAGACACGTTGGCCCTTGGCTAACGGGTCGGACCCTTTAGTCGACTGGTTAACGTTGTAGCGATGTCACCCGCGACGCGGGAGATACGGGTTCGCGCCGCGGCAATTCCTGTGGTTGCCCCCTCCGAATTCGCTACATTGGTGTCAGAAGTGGGATGGTGAGACCGTAAGGCCTCGGGAAAGAACATAACATATTAACTGCCTCTATATTTTGACCGGCCAGCCAAAATGGTGTATAGTTGCAGCACCTATGCATCTGAAGGAAGACGTGGAGAAATAAGCTCATCCAATGAGGCCTCGCGATGCTTTGGAGGGAATGGGCTAAAGTCCTCAAATTAGTCACTGACGTAGTGAGTGTCACCTTACAGTGAACAGAGAATTTATCAATTGAAGTTCAAAGACACATTTATTGAACAGAGTAAAATGTAACCCCCTTTTACAAAAAAAAAACTCCAAAAAGCAAACAAAAACAAAAATAAACACTCAACAATCTTAGAAAATCAATGACCAAAGGATTAAAACAAACAGTTCATATGTAAGTTGAATGTGCCCTTAAAACAACACAAAACTTGCAAAAAATAAAAATAAAAATAATAATGCTTCGGGATGCAACCTGATTTGATGTGTGCCGACATCAAAACTACCAACATCATCACCAAAATCCACTTGCTCTGTCAGGTGAGCATAACTGCGTTGCAGCCATAACGTCACAGCATTTTCATCTGCTGACTACAGTCGGCTGCTGCACTGCAGAGAGGACAACCTGTCCACATACTGCCAGCCATCACCAAATCACCCATGCCTAGCCACCGAGGTGGCAAACGGCTGAATTGTCCGTGACAAAAAAAAATAAAAAATCAGGACGCACATGAAATGAAACGAAATATCGTTTCCCCCAGCCCACAACAGTGCAACACAAAGACAAAAACACATCCAAACTACAAAAGCACAATTCCATATATACAGTGCATCCGGAAAGTATTCACACCCCCTTCACTTTCCCCACATTTTGTTATGTTACAGCCTTATTCCAAAATGGATTAAATTCCTTTTTTTCATCAATCTACACACAATACTCCATAATGACAAAGTGAAAAACGTTTTGTAGAATTTATTTTTAAAATTTATTAAAAATAAAAAACTGAAATATTGCATGTACATAAGTATTCACGCCCTTTGCTATGACACTCAAAATTGAGCTCAGGTTCATCCTGTTTCCACTGATCATCCTTGACATGTTTCTACATCTTGATTGGAGTCCACCTGTAGTAAATTCAATTGATTGGACATGATTTGGAAAGGCACACACCTGTCTATATAAGGTCCCACTGTTGACAGTGCATGTCAGAGCAGAAACCAAGCCATGAAGTCAAAGGAATTGTCTGTGGACCTCCGAGACAGGGTTGTATCGAGGCACAACTCTGGGGAAGGGTACAACAAAATGTCTACAGCTTTGAAGGTCCCGAACAGCACAGTGGCCTCCATCATTCGTAAATGGAAGACGTTTGGATCCACCAGGACTCTTCCTAGAGCTGGCCGCCCAGCCAAACTGAGCAATCGGGGGAGAAGGGCCTTGGTCAGGGAGGTGACCAAGAACCCGATGGTCACTCTGAAAGAGCTCCAGCGTTCCTCTGTGGAGATGGGAGAACCTTCCAGAAGGACAACCATCTCTGCAGCACTCCACCAATCAGGCCTTTATGGTAGAGTGGCCAGACGGAAGCCTCTGCTCAGTAAAAGGCACATGAAAACCCGCTTGGAGTTTGCCAGAAAGCACCTAAAGGACTCTCAGACCATGAGAAACGAGATTCTCTGGTCTGATGAAACCAAGATTGAACTCTTTGGCCTGAATGCCAAACGTCACGTCTGGAGGAAACCAGGCACCTCTCATCACCTTGCTAATACCATCCCTACAGTGAAGCATGGTGGTGGCAGCATCATGCTGTGGGGATGTTTTTCAGCGGCAGGATTAGTCAGGATCGAGGGAACGATGAATGGAGCAAAGTACAGAGAGATCCTTGATGAAAACTTGTTCCAGAGTGCTCAGGACCTCAGACTGGGGTGAAGGTTTACCTTTCAACACTACAACGGCCCGTAAGCACACAGCCAAGACAACGAAGGAGTGGCTTCAGGACAAGTCTGTGAATGTCCTTGAGTGGCCCGGCCAGAGCCCAGACTTGAACCCCATTGAACATCTCTGGAAAGACCTGAAAATAGCTGTGCAGCGACACTCTCCACCGAACCTTGCAGAGCTCGAGAGGATCTGCAGAGAAGAATGGGAGAAATACCCCAAATATAGGTGTTCCAAGCTTGTAGCTTCATACCCAAGAAGACTTGAGGCTGTAATCGCTGCCAAGGGTGCCTCAACCAAGTACTGAGTAAAGGGTGTGAATACGTATGTACATGCAATATTTCAGTTTTTTATTTTTAATACATTTGCAAAACTTTCTACAAAACCTTTTTCGCTTTGTCATTATGGGGTATTGTGTGTAGATTGATGAGAAAAAAAGGAATTTAATCCCTTTTGGAATAAGGCTGTAACATAAAAAATGTGGGGAAAGTGAAGGGGGTGTGAATAGTGTAACGTGCACAGATAAGAAGACATGCTGGCCGCTGGCTCGCGGGCCTGACCCTTTAGTCTAGCGGTTAGCGATGCCTCCTGCGGTGCGGACGATACGGGTTCGCTTCCCGGCCGCGGCAGTTCCTGTGGTTGCGTGTCCCCCTGAATTCGCTACATTGGTGTCAAAAGTGGGATGGAGCGACCGTAAGGCCATCGGAAGCGTATGCGCCCTGAGGTGTGAAGGAGCTGATATGCTTAACCGCGGGGACGCGCTTCCCGAAGGAGGGGGATAGTGTAACGTGCATGGATTATTAGACACGCTGGCCGCTAGTTCGTAGGTCTGACCCTTTAGTCGAGCGGTTAGCGTTGTTCACATTTCACCAGCTTTTTTATATATATAAAGATATATATATATATGCTGAGTGCCAGACGCACGAAACAGGCCTGTACTATTAAAACGTTTTTTTCCTGTATCCGTGTTATATATATATATGCTACCTTGCCATCTTGCCGAAATGTCGGTGATGAGCGCCTGCCGGTGGCTGCAGATCACTTGAACATGGATGGAAGGGTAGACATGTTCCTCTGTCAGGGTGCCATCGATCATCCCAATGGGATTTCAGCTTTTGAGTTTTTTAATAATAATAATAAATTTGCCAAAATTTCTATAAATATGTTTTCACTTTGTAATTATGCGTTTTTGAGTGTAGATTAGTGGGCAAAAATGGCAGTTTTATCCATTTGAAGTTAAATTAACAAATGCGCAAAAGTGAAGGGGTCTGAATACTTTCTGAAGCCACTGTATATGTATTTATAAGGCTTATAGGCTAACCCTAACCCTATAAGGTCCACTTTATGATATAGGCAGGGAAGTCCTCCCTCCAAACATGTTTTAATTTGCAACACGTCCTCCATGTCTCCATTGCTAAGGCCAAATCAACGCTATATTCCATCATATATGCCTTTGCCCCTTGTTAATTTAAATGTAATTGTTCCAAATTTATCCAAATGTGTCGGCCCTGTGACGGCCTGGAAGCCTGTCCAGGTCGTCTCCCCGCCTGCCGCCCAATTACTGCTGGGATAGGTTCCAACATCCCGTGACCCTGATTGGGATAAGCGGCTTGCATAATGGATGGATGGGTGGATGTTCCAAATTTATCTACAGGAAACGGCTAACGGGACATTATTGTTATTATTATTATTATGTCAACATTATCCTCGAGACAGCAGCGGTTCAGAGGTGACTGTTAAAGTAATGAATAACAGAAGCAGCACTGATAGCTTCTTAAACACAGAACTTGCCTCCTCACAACATCTTCTATTGGTTTAGAAAGGTCAAGGGTTATTAAAAGACGTATGATCCAGTCAAACATCAAGTGATTTGCATGCATCTTATACCCCGGATGATCATTTCAATCCATAACAATAACAGTTTACCATGCTCCCTAATTATTATCATTATTATTATTACTGCTATAACAGCCTACTATTACTACGACCAGTACATTTCATTATGTGTTAAATTAATTTTATTTCATAACTAAATATTGCAATTAAAAGGGTTACACTTGAATCCTGACAACATAATGTAAAAGGATGTGTTAAGGTGATATAATGTGAAAAGAAGATCAACTATAACTGTGTGTATGTAGTCTATGGCAGCCTGGTCATGTATACTGAAAGCTTCAGATACGTTAGGAAGAACATCATTTTATTACATCCTTTTTTGAATTTATTTTATTAGTCATTTTGAGGGCTCAGCTGTATTTCTTGGCCATCTATTAATGTATTGCTTAAACACATACTAACTTGATTTAAGCCAAAAAGACTCAATATTTCCATTTTCATAATGTCTTAATTTTAATAATTCACATTATACAGGCAGTGACATTGCTTGAGATTTTGACCCATCTATTGTTTTTTTAACAAAGTTTATTTATATATATATATATATATATATATATATATATATATATATATATATATATATATATATACGTGTGTGTGTGTGTGTGTGTTACTGCACAAGAACATGTATTAATGTATTATGTTAGTTAGGATGAAGGCCGCAGGTGTCTCATCGGTATCTCTCAGACAGAGCCAGGGCTGTGGCAGCCAGGAACTTGTCCAAAGCCAGTTGAACCTCTGGGGTGAAGTCTTTGGGCAGTAGGATGGCCAGAACCACCATGAGGTTGTGGAAGAGGATCTGTGGGAGAAGAATAAATGCATTATCATTCATTACTCATTGCGAAACGTGCATACAGGTCAGAGTCATTACATGACCTGAGCTCCTTAGCCACTTATTAGCTACTACAGCCATAGTAGCTAATGAATGCAGCATGTCTGTTTTTCTGTTGCGTGTTGTGAGGTCATTTCTTTCCCTGAATGATACGTTGTTTCCCCCTCTTCTTTTCATCTTCTTCGTAAGAACAAACTCAACCTGCCCTATCCTGTCCACAGAGCTATCCTCAATTGAAGCAGACCCAGGAAATTGCAAATAGGCCTAACCTGTTGGCTATAGCAAGATGTTCCTGACAAATGTCGTCAGTGACTATACACAGCATTTGTTTTCATGGATCTTTTCTGCGAAATCAAACATCTCAAATGCTGTATCTGTCTCAGAGCCAAGTGTAGGAGATAGTTAATGGATCAGTATGCAATTACTGCAACTTTGACATTCATGTCATACAATATGTTGTCTTTTACTTTGGAATAGATTAATATTGATTCTTTCTACAGTGTCTGCTGTACAAAGTAAAAAATCAAATGCCACTTGGCCACATTTGCACAACAAAGTGCTTGGCCTTCTTACATGAATCGCAAATCACAGCCGATAGGCAGTTTACTTTGGCTGTATTGCAGTGCTATCTAATTATAATGACAAGATGTTCCCCGGGAAATGATTTGCCCTTATAGTTTACCCCTATTTAGCCCCTGCCCCTCTAAAGTCTCTGTGCACAGCATTAGTTGAACTGTTTATGCAATGAGCTATAATGCCAAAGATTCCACTTCAAATACACAATCTGGCCTACATGCATAGGCTACTTACCTTGAAGTTGGAAGGATCCACTTGCAGTTTGAAGGCATGCAGCTCACTGAGGCTCAGCAGACCTCCGGTAAGGTCGTCCATCTTGGACACGGCGTCGCTAATCCCCATTATGATGACCTTACCATGTGCCTTCAAGGGGGCTGAGTTGGCGCTCAGGTCCTTCCAGTGGGTGAAGTAAGTTTTGGTTTGAGGGTACACCCTCAGCATCCTGGAATGAATTTGTCATGAGGAGGGAAAAAAAATGTGTTTCAATTTCAATTGAAACATTATTATTGTCACAACACGCAGGTCATTCAGAAGTTGCCCCTGCACGTACAAAAATTTTACCTGTAAAGAGCGTTTGGTCCGACATCCTCAACCCTTTTGGATACCTTAACCCAGAAGGCCTTGACTGTGGCCTTGTCCTTGTCAGTGAGACTCATGTCAGCTGACTCAGCAGAGAAATGCTGGTCTCCAGCAGTGGGGGGCATTTATGCATGAGACATAGTGTAGACACACCCAAGTCTTTACGCAGTTTGGATGGACTCCAACTGTAACAGCATGGCCTTCCTGTTTGGTGCCGTTTTTTTTTAACAGTCTAATTCTTGGATTCAAAACCACTTATGCTGGTTTCAATTTCAACTCCTGTGTAGAATTTAAAGAGGCTCGACTCTGGAAAGTTCTCAAAATAAATGAATGAATGAAAATCAAAAACTGTGTAGACCTACACTGTATAAAATATAAGCCCCTTAATAGGCCTTTATTCATTAAAAACTTTCAGTTGCCAGCTCTGCAAATGTCATACAGTTAATAAACAGCATATTAAAGTGTTATTGTAAATGTTTGCAATGTTGCAAACTCCAGTCTAAAATCTTCAAGTCAAGCAGGGTACATTATTACTCTGAAATAAAAAGCTTATTATGATGACGTTAATAGCCTACATTGCCATGATGGAATTGTATCTAAAAAAGGGGGCCCTCGATAAAATAATTAATTTGAAACTAATCTGAACTTTATTAAAGTCATTACTGTTGCTTAAATCAATCAAAAACAAATTAAAGTGTTGGGATAAGAGAGTTTCGTATTGTGATTATTTTAAGTTGTGTTACGTGAATTTGTCAAGTCATGCAATGTAAAATGTGGATCAACAGTAAAAGAAGGTGTTTGACAACGTTATGTTGAAGTGTTGCCATCAAAAACTACGAAGGCTTTAAAACGGCAATAAGCATAACAGACAGAAGCAGAAGACAAGATAAGTTATAAGGGATTTAAATCTTGGCCCTGCAATTAATTAATATGAAAAGATTTGGCAATCAGTTGACAGGGCCAGGGTCGACTGAGGTCATCACTGTCTGGCATCTGTTGCTGAGAGTTGAACTGGCAAAAGACGGAATTAATGTGACTGTGGAGGGGCGGACCTACTCAGATGGTGAAGATAGTGTTTTTCTTGGTGTACTGGAACTGATAGTATGGTTTACGTCAATGTGCCAGTCCTAAGTTCCCTTAAGGTCAAGCTATACACGCGTCTTCTCACTGTCCCATTTAAGCGCAAACTCCATAGTCATCTATTTATTATTCCTCACACAAATGTGATCAATGTTAATAAAGAACTTTTTATCTTTGACATAGCTTATATTAATCGTAAAAACACATCTCTCTTGATTTGATACCGTACCCAGGGATTTTGGGCCCATTAGCAGATATGTTGTAATGATTTTTAAAGGCCCCTGTTAGTTAGGGACCCTCGGAATCATCCTACCTCCCTGCCGCCCTTGATACTGTCATTTATTTAATATATATCAGATGACGCTGATTAATGTATATAAAAGGGGTCTTTTTCTTTGGGCTTGGCTTGTGCGTACCAGTCAGTTGTGGTGATCCTTGATAAGGACAGATGGCTGTGGTAGATTGCCAACGCAGTTTTGGCACTGAGTGCACAAGTGGTCATCCTTCTAGAATCTGATTCGCTGGAATTGTTGCCAACTGGGCGGAGGATTAAAAATATCTATATATATATACACGCCTATGTATTTGGTGGTATGTGTCCCTTATCACTTGGATTCAGTCCGAAAACATCATGGTCGAGTGGACAGCTGCCGAGCGTAATGCCATCAAAGAGATCTGGGGGAAAATTAAGATTGATGAAATTGGACCGCTCGCCCTTGCAAGGTAAAATGAATACCAATGATGAATTAACTTGTAGACTGCAATTTTCACTGTGTTGTCATAGTAATTACTGGAAAAGAACTTGTACGGCCTTTAGAATAAATCTGTCCTTTCAATTGTAGATGCCTCATTGTGTATCCATGGACTCAGCGATACTTCAAGTCATTCGGAGACTTTAGCACCACCAAGGCTATTATGAGTAATCCCAATGTGTCCAAGCACGGCGTGACTGTGATGAAGGGCCTGGAGAGAGCTGTGCAAAACTTGGACGACATCAAGAAAATCTACGCTCCCCTCAGCTTAATTCATTCTGAGAAGCTCCATGTGGATCCCGACAACTTCAGGGTAAACCCACACCGTGATCAGACAAAATACTGCAATTCAAGATAAGAAAACTATTCTCACACTGGAATTAGATCACCTTCATTTATTCAGTAACCAGAGTTCTTATCTTTACTTCCCTCTTGTAGCCAGCACCTGTCTGTAGACATCGCTATTTTTGTGTGCAAATATAACTCTAACCATTAATACACTAAAAATGGTTTCGCATGGAGGAGCACAAGAAGATATGTGGCACTTGAAAAGCTGATAGGTTCATAGGTATAGCTTCATTATTTTGATTTGATCACATTTCACCAATATCAATCTTCAACTGCAGTTTGCTGCTGTTGATTCTGCTGCGGGCAGTGGTTCTCAATCTGGTCCTCAGTTTTGCTGACAGTAATTACATTTACCTGCTGTTCCGGGTCTAAAACCTCCGACTGGAGGCTGGGATAATAACTGGAACGACATGTGAATGTAATGAACAGCATCATAGAGGACCGGACTGAGAACCACTGCTGTTAAGGCAACAATGTGTGAGGAACGGGCACATCACTAATGATAGTGGCCTGCTAGGACACGGTGGATGAGGCTCAATTCTTTCTCCTTTTGCAGTTGTTTGGCGATTGTCTGACCATTGTTGTGGCCTCAAAGCTGGGAAGTGCCTTCACCACGAACATCCAGTCTGCCTGGCAGAAGTTTATCTCCGTGGTGGTTTCAGCCCTTGGAAAACAGTATCATTGAAAAGCTTTCATTGCTTTTGTCGAAACACAGCTGTGTGTACATTTAAGAAATGACAGCTAGATGGCTCCCATGTGATCAATAAACTCACTGAAGCCAACATGCTTTCGTTCTCTTCTATTTTCTGCCTCCGTTTTAAATCGATCTTGAGATTCCTATTTGAAAAGTGCCAAAATTAGAAAAGTGTAACATGTGCCATGTGTTGAAGCTGATGTACCCATAGGTGTTTGCATACTTGGATGTATAAGGCAGGGGCGAGTTTATGAAACCAAATTGCTCATTAATAGCCAAAAAGAAATCTTAAGTAAAATGAACAAAACAGAAAAGTCTCATATTGTTCTGTTCCGGATTTTCTTTGTCATGCATTTGTGGATATTTCAGGGCCGCTGCAACAGGGGGGGGGGTAAGGGCACACATTATAGAGGCAACTTAAAAAGATGACTGTGAGGCAAATGCAATAGATATTAAAAAGTTCAGAAAGCAACATTTCTAGCCAGCTTTCTTTACAAGATTTTTCAGTTCTAAACCTCACATTGAGATTTGAACCAAATTTTAAAAAAAAAAAATCTTGCTTTTAACTTTAATCTTTCACTTTTCTTCATTGATAAAACTTTAGATTTTGAGTTGACCTTCCCCTCCCTTTTTTTCCCCCAGTTGTATCCGGCTAATTATCCCACTCCTCTGAGTCAAGTCAAGTCAAGTCAATTTTATTTGTATAGCCCAATATCACAATTTACAAATTTGCCTTGGGCCGTCCCGTTCACTGCTCCACCCACTCAGGGAGGGGTGCAGACTACCACATGCCTCCTCCGGTACATGTGGAGTTGCCAGCCACTCCTTTTCACCTGACAGTGAGGAGTATCACCAGGGAGGCGCTAGTGCAACGACCAGGACACATACCCACATCCGGCTTCCCACCCGCAGACATGGCCAATTGTGTCTGTAGGGACGCCATACCAAGCCGGAGGTAATACAGGGATTCGAACCAGTGAGCCCCATGTTGATAGGCAACGGAATAGACCACTATGCTACCCAGACACCCTCTGAGTTTATTATTTCTATTCTATTTACAAAATTCTTGAATTAAATACAAATATAGTTAAGCCAATAAACTTAACTTAAACCACTTTACAGCTCATTTGAAATGTTAAAGTATAGTCTATTCAAAGCACTAACAAACCAAAAGGGAGAGTAGCACGCTTTCTAAATCTTGACCAAAGCAACTGCAAAATGTACATAATTTATGCAACAACATAGAATACATGCTTTTATGCCATAGTGATAGGGACACATAGCATTTTTAAGAGATTAAAAGGGTGAATGACAGAGGTCATGAAAAAGTATTTTCCCCCTACCTGATCTCCATTTTTACATATTTGTCACACTTAATTGTTTTAGATCATCATACAAAACCTGAACAAACACATAATTCAGTCTTTAAATTGTAATTTTTTAAGGCAAAAAGGTACCCAACACCAACTGACCCTGTGTGAAAAAGTAATTGCCTTCTTAGTTAATCAACCAATTAGCAAAATTTAATGGATCATTGGATTAAATTGGAGGCGGCACGGTGGCACAGTGGTTAGCGTGGTCGCCTCACAGCAAGAAGGTCCTGGGTTCGAGCCCTGGGGTAGTCCAACCTTGGGGGTCGTCCCGGGTCGTTCTCTGTGTGGAGTTTGCATGTTCTCCCCGTATCTGCGTGGGTTTCCTCCGGGTGCTCCGGTTTCCTCCCACAGTCCAAAGACATGTAGGTCAGGTGAATCGGCCGTACTAAATTGTCCCTAGTGTGTGTGTGTGTGTGTGTGTGTGTGTGTGTGTGTGTGTGTGTGTGTGTGTGTGTGTGTGTGTGTGTGTGTGTGTGTGTGTGTGTGAGTGAGATGGGCTGGCGGCCTGTCCAGGGTGTCTCCCCGCCTGCCGCCCAATGACTGCTGGGATAGGCTCCAGTATCCCCGCAACCCTGAGAGCAGGATAAGCGGTTTGGATAATGGATGGATGGATGGATTCAATTGGAGCAGACACACCCAGGCTTGTTTATTGCCAGCCCTGTTGAATCTAAACGTGACTTACATAGAACCTTAACATCAATGTGTAGTAAGCTACAAGTTCTCAACTAATAGCACACTATGTTGCCATCAAAACAAATTCCAGCAGAGATGCAGGGGAAAATAAGTTGTAGAGATATAATAGCCTGGAAAGGGTTACAACGCCATTTCTAAGGCTCTGGGACTCCAGTGAACCACATTGAGAGCCATTGTCTCCAAATAGAGGAAACTTGGTAGTGTGATAGTGTGGGGATGTTTTGCTGCCTTAGGCCCAGGGAGACTTGCCATTATTGAAGGAACCGTGAATTCTGCTCTCTACCAGAACATTCTGAATGAGAATGTTCAGTTATCAGTCTGTGATCTGAAGCTGAAGCATAATTGAGTTATGCAGCAGGACAATGATCCACAACACAAGTCCATCTCACAGAGGCGCAATAGAAACAAAATGAAGGTTTTGGAGTAGTCAAAGTCCTGACTTGAACCCCATTGAGATGCTGTGGACCTTAAATGAAGAGTTCACGCTTGAAAACCCTCCAATGTTGCTGAATTACAGTAATTCTTGGAAGAAGTGTGGGCTTAAATTCCTCCACAGCAATGTGAAATACTGATCTCCAATTATAGGAAGCGTTTGGTTGCAGTTGTTGCTGCTTAAGGTGGCACAGCCAGTTATTAAGTTCTGGGGGGCAATTACTTTTCCATATGGGTGTTTGATAACTTTTTTTTCCTTCATTAAATGAAATAATCATTTTAAAACTGTATTGCTTCCTTGCTATATCAAAGTAACATCTCTGTATGATGTGAAAAGTAAGTACATCAGCCAAGAGCCTGTAAGTTTTGTGGGGGTTTTTTCGGGAGTCTCCACTTAAGAGCTCCTTATGGGTAAAAAAAACCCATCAAATTCAAAAGCTCATGCATGCAGTTTTGTTGTCGTCGTTCTCCAATTTCATGGGAATAATAAAGCCACAAATTTTCTATAGCTATATCTCATCCGTTTGCTCTGTTTCAAATACAGTGACTGATTGCTATTTACATATGTAATATAGGCAAGGCTCAGCGTTTTCGGTTTTTACCGATTTTCACCGAAAAATACCCAGATTTTTCAAAAGGAGCAGATCGGTTTAAACTGATTTTCACCTGGATTTTATGTTTCCACGGATCCAAAAGTGGTTCCTGGTCGTGTGAGGTTACGTAACAGTGTCCTCTTGTGGCGAAATTCGGTACGCTGGATGGCTTTGAAAAATAAAAACCGAAAAAGCTGAGCCTTGAATATAGGCTGTGTTCATTTCTGAGATGGCATGGTTTAAAACCATGCATACGGACGTCCTGGATCTGGAAACATTTGTAACGGCTCATCCAACTTCAAACGACCGTCCACTTTCCCCTCTCCTTCCGTCTGACCATGAAACCCGTTTTGTCTCGTTTTATTCAAACGCCCAATTTTGCAAACAAGGCTTTGTGATTGTTAACACTTCATGCCAGTTTGTCTTTGGTCACGCCACACAGAATAACAGCAAGTCATTTTGTGTATAAGTTAACCCTCTACCAGTTAAAAGACCACATAGAGCCAGACCACCCCCGCATGTCAACGCTTACCTTCAGCTCTGTGTTCTTCACCACACTGAGAAGTTCCAATTTTGCACAGGCCCACCACAAGAACAAACTCCATCCATTTTTTTCAGGGGGGGGGGGGCAACAACTATGTATTTGGTCCTTTGTTGTAGCGAAAAATTTAAACTTTTGATGACCACATTAGGAACAACATTAGTAAAGTGACTGAAGTTCAACTGTAAGTCAGAAGACGTATAGATCATGAGGGCAACAGCTTGCTGAAGAACTGCTTCGTCATTTTACTCCCACTACCATGACTGGTAAACAAGCAATCTTGACACTACGCCTTACCAAAGTCTGGAAACGCCCAGGAAAATACCAATTAAAAAAAAAATCAATCCCTCAATCACACAACAACTTTGGGCCTTTTGACCTTAAAAGAATGTATAAACAAATTAATATGTCAGTTCGTAGCACATACAAACTATAGATAGGACAGCCCCTTAACTTTAACATAATAATGAATTTGGAGGGCATGAGGCATTTGATGTCTCAAATAAACTTAATAAGTTACATAAGAGTGCTCTGATTCTCTTTCCCCACCAATAATAAGTTTCTACTTATAGAGCACCTTTCCAGAGCTAAAGGTTGTCTAACAATGTTAAATATTAACACCAATTGCTTTATTAATGAAAAGGCTATACTATTTGATTAGTAAAACATATTGAAGTTAAAATAATGAACTAATAATAATAACAATAATAGCTTAACATATCTTGTAAGTAATGATGATGTTATAGAATCAACATCTGTTAATGTGTGAAAAATGTAAAAAATCTTCAGGAAAAAAGAGAAACCAAAATGTAGGCAACATTTTAAATTATTTTGTGTGGCCTAAATATCCAAAAGCATCCAGTACTTTACCTGTGCCCCCGTACAATCGGGTTAGTGGTTGTGTCAGGAAGGGCATCTGACGTAAAATTTTGCAAAATTAGTCTGCAGATTGACAAGACCATACCGGATCGGTCAAGGCCCGCATTAACAATGGCCAGCACTGGTGCTGTGACCTCACAGGGTTCTGATGGAAACTATAAAATCTGTTGTGGCAACCCCTGAAAAACAGGGAAAAATGTGAAAGAAGAAGAAGACTTTTTTTTTTTTTACTAAAGTCTTCAAATATCATCAAAGATCTTCAAATATCTTCAAACATCAGCAAAGGCAGTATATTCTACAACAACAAAGTAGGCTAAGAACAGTACATCAAACATATCAAAGACAATGAAAACAAAACAAGGAAACAGAAATAGTAAATTAAAAAGAGATAAATTACATAAAAAAATAAAATAAAATAGGACAATACAATATTCCAGGGGTTAAATTGCATTAAATTGTTCAAATAATTTTTGGATGTTTCTGCTTGTCATACATTTTAGAGATTGGGGAAAAGTTGCTAATTCATTTTTAAAGGCTGCTAAACAGGGTTGTGTTTTGCAATATTTGCATTTGTGTGTAAAATATTTTGCCAAAATAATTACATTATTCAATAAGAATTCTATATTTCCATCCTCTATAAACATTCCAACTGTGACACTTTTTAGTAGAGCACCAATGCTAGATTTTGACCATATATATTATATCAACAATTATAAGTAATATTACAGTGGAAAAATAAATGATCCGTTGTTTCTATTTCTGTCTTGCAAAATTGACAAGAATTACAGTCTACATTAAAATTTAATCTTATGAATTCACTGGAGGGGTAAATTTCATTAATTATCTTGACGTGAACCTCTTTGGCTTTTGGGGGGGATAGGGAATGAAATGTATCTTTTTCTAATTTCATGGGCATTCAAATTTGAGTACATGTCTAAAATATAATTCCTTCTTAAAGGGTTAGGATAACATATCTTCAACAGCGAGTTTTTGATGAAGTAATTCTTGCAGGTTCTATCAACAAATTTTAAGTTGTCAGTCATTAAGGGGTGAAGTGTGGGGCTGACAGAAGAGTAAATAAGACATTGTGAGACCATCATCTTAAGTTGTCTTCTTTTTTTTCCCCTTCTTTTTCTTTCTATGGCTGTTATGGTTGGGTTGATTTACTAATTGATTTGCTTGCTTCATAAATGTGTTCTTGTTTTTTTTTTTTTTTTTGATACTACAAAAATGTTTAATAAAAATATTAAATCTTGAGTTGCATAGGGATCACACCTATTACCATGCCATACACCTTTTCAGAGGAGGATAAGAGGATAAGCTATATTTCAAACACAACTCATTATAATTCAATAAATTGCCTCTGTCATCCATGATGTGTGTAATGGCCCAAATACCCTTCTTCCACCACTCTTCCAAAAACAAAGATTTTCTCTTGAACTGGATACATCTATTATTCAAAATTGGAACCTCATGGGGGGTAAAGTTGTGTTTAAACAACCGTTTCCAATATTGTAAAACTTGTTTATGAAAGGCAGATAAACATAACAGTAATTTGGACAGAACAAAATCACAGTTCAAAAGAAAAGCCATCCCTCCCATTTTTTTAAAGATTGCATTAGGAATGGCATGTCAAATCACAATCCCATCTATGACAAAGGCTTTTAGCCACTTCAGTTTAATTATACCATTCATAATGTCAAAATCAATGGCATTCAAACCCCCATTTTCATAACTTTTCAAGAGGTAACTTTTTCTGATATAGTGACACTTGCTTTTCCAAATAACATTGAAATTAGTTTGGTTTATGGATTTAATCATGATGAAATAGCCAATGAGTAAGCAGGATAAATAAATCTGGAAAGACTTTCCATCTTGGTGAGTAGAGTCCTCCCAAACAGTAATGTCCCTCTGTAACCAGCTGTTTAATATAGCGTTACATTTTGTACTATTATTCTTAATATTTGTCTCTTCTCTTGATTCATGGTTTTTATTTAAGTTAATGCCAAAATATTTAACCTCATTTTTAACAGGGACACCAAATAAAGCCCTGCTCATGTATAGCCAGAAGTTCACATTTGCTTATATTCAGAGTTAAACCTGATGCTTTAGTGAAGAGCTCAACTGATTTAAGGGCCAAGGGGATCTGGGAGGCATTTTCTTAAGAAAAGCATGGAGTCAACCGCAAGTTGACTTATCAATAATTTGTTGCCCAAGGCCTCTAGGCCATCAATGTTCTAATTTTTAATTAAAATTGAAAGTAATTCTGCTACAACAATGAATAATAAAGGGACGCTGCCGCAGCCTTGCCTAATGCCCCTCTTAATACCAAATCTCGAGCAGGTACCACCAGGTAAGGTCACACAACTGTTTATAGCCTTGTATAACATGATTATGACACAAACAAACTTTTCTCCAAAACCAAAATGATGTATGGCTTGTAAGATGAAAGGGTGCTCAACAGAATCAAATGCTTTGTGAAAGTCTAGAAACACTAAGAACCCATCATTTTCAACTAAACCACTGTAATCTAGTAGATCCAGAACCAGATGTATATTACTGTGAATAGATCTTCCCTTGATAAAACCAGACTGTGCTTCACTGATTATTTTTGTTCTACCTTCTTTCAGTCTGGCAGCTAACACTCCTGACAAATCTTGTAATCTGTATTTAGCAAAGTGATAGGCCTTAAATCCTCAAGTATTCTTTTATCTTTCCCCGGTTTAGGGATCAATATTGTAGCGATTTCAGGGGCAACCACAGGAACTGCCTCAGCCGGGACGCGAACCCGTATCTCCTGCACCACGGGAGACATCACTGACCGCTCGACTAAAGGGTCCGACCCGTTAGCCAAGGGACAACGTGTCTACTTATCCATGCACGTTACACAGTCTGGGGCCTTACCTGTCAGGAAATCAAATAGTCAAATACAGATAATTGCCCAGACCAAGACCTCTGAGTTTTAACACTAGTTTGGATGGTACAATGGTATTAAAAGCATAGCTGTAATCAATTAACAACATTCTGACATAGGTAATTTTCTTTTCAAGGAGTACTAAAGCAGTATGCAGAGCAAGTGAGATAGTGTCATCTACAGAACTGGTGGAACAGTAGGTCAACTGTAATGGGTCAAGGATAGTAGGAATGTTACATTTTTATATAACATAACCAATCTTTCCAGGCACTTCATAATAACAGAGGTCAAAGCAACAGGTCTTTAATCATTAAGGCAAGCGACGTGTTTTCTTAGGTACAGGCATAATGGTGGTTTTCTTAAAACAGTGGAACCACACACTGACAAGGACAGGTTAAAAATGTCAGTAAAAACCTGAGCTAGCTGAGTGTAACATACCATGAGGATATGGGAAGGGATGTCGTCTGGGCCAGCAGCTTTTTGAGCCTTAACCTTTTAAAAGTTTTACTCACATCAGCCTCAGTCACCTGTAGATCAACTTCATCAGGTGCGCACTGTGCTGCTGTCACTGGGTCCAAGTTGTGAGCTTCAAAGTGGGCATAAAAGTTGTTAAACTCATCCAGGAGAGTGGCAGGTGTGTTGATAGATTTATAGCCCGTAATCACCTGCAGCCCCCTCCACATGTGCCGCGAGTCACGGCCACTGTAGTAATTTTCCAGTTTGTCCCTATATAAAGCCAATATAGGGATTGGCTCTCCTTAAGTCATACCTGTTTTTCTTTTGTTTTTGTTTTTTTGTAGCATTCCTTGTCCCTCGATTTAAAAGCAGTGGTATGCTCCCTAAACCTCAAGGCTTCTGGTTGGGGAGGAGTGACTAGTCTGTGCTGGGAATCCACACAGAATCTAAGCTAGCCAGTGACCGATTCAGCATACTCCAACTCGAGGCTGAGTCCTTAAAGATCGATGAGTTTGTTGATTCAGAACATCCCTAAAGTTTGGATTCGTGTTCTGTAGTCCAGCACTGCACTGTCCTCACAGTGAGCTGTGTGCACTTCACTTCCTGCTTGTAAGCAGGAAGCAAGATTTCCCAAAGTGAGATTGTGGGATAGACCTGTAAGGTGCCTTAACCATGGAGTAACAGCGGTTGAGAGTCTTAATGCCTTTGCTTGGGCAGGTGACACGTTGGTAAAATTTTGGTAGCACAGATTTCAGGTTACAGTGGTGAAAGTATTTTAGTTGATGTATGCAACATTCATAATCAATATTTGGATACTTGAAATCTGCATTAACTGAATAGTTAGTATCAAAATAAATTAGATGGAAGAGTTCCATGTATTATTTGAATAAACAACTAGTTGCTCATTACCAGTATGGTATTGTTTAAATTGTACAGCTTTTAGCATCATTGTTGAGGAATTCCAACAATTCTGGACCTGAATGTATAATCATGTTAAAGGTACACTGAGTAACTTTTTATGGCCCTTCAAACACAAAACAAACTCTTTTTTACCTCTTAAAGCATCTTTTCGCTCTGACAGAGCTCTTGATACAAAGTAATATCAGTTTGTAAGAGCTAACATGAGTTTTAGATGCACTTTAAAGCTATAAAATGTTTGTTTATGTAAGGGATTGAGAAATTGCCTTAGTTAAAAGTTTAGAATTACCCCCCCCCTATTTTTTAGATTAAATACAACGTGGGTTTACACCACCAAGACCACCAAGTCAGTAGGTGGCGCTGCAGCACTTCTGGGGATCAGTACGAAAGAGAGCAAAGCTTCCTTAAGCCAGACCGGCAATAAACTGCCGCAAACTTGAGTGACAACGTATTTTCATCGTGCCTCTCTTTTTGATTCACAGGTACTGCAAAAAGATATTATAAACTCCCCAATTTAGTCTTAGACAAAAGATATAGTCAAGACAGTATTCCGTAGTGTTTTAGTGCAAACGTGATGAGAATGTTATCTTTTGGGTTGAAACTTGTCTCGACTTGCTGAGGATAACAAACACCATGCTAGCTAGTAGTCTAGGTTAGCCCAATAAAGTGGTATCCTGTCATAGTAGCTTGTAAACATTTCATAGTAATGTTTTGGTGATAAATGGAGATATGGGTTTACGTTGTAATAAAACTGTTGATGTTACTATTTTATGAGGAGCTGTTCTGTGGTATCTTGTTCAGATAGTTGTTCAGTTGTCGCCATTTCATGCCTGTTGCTGGTTCTGCGTTTTAGGAAGTGTGCGCATGCGTGAGACCACACATAGCGTATTAAAGCCTGTTTATGGGATAAAAGAGTTGTGCAGGTGGATATAGATAAATGGTTCAGATGCGTTAATAGGCTGATTATTTCTGTTGTTGTGAAATTGCTATTTTGACAGTAGCCTATGTTGATGTTTGAGTGATGAGAAAACCGAATTGATTTTACAAATTGTTACACTTTTTATTTTGTATTTATTTTACTGTTGATGAATATGGTACAACTTTTCAGAATCAATAAATGTCAATACTCTAACTTTCCGAGGCTATGTGTAATAAAATTCAGTCGTCGGTTCAAGAGCACGATTTCCAGGATGTTCGCAAAAAGAAAAGAAAAAAACGACTGCGTGTAGCAGTCTCTACCCTAGCGAGTTGCATAGTGCGCCCCTTAAGGGGCGGCATGTTACTACACCTCCACATCCATGACTATTAGTAGCCCTATATGTCATATGGGTTACACCTGTATCAACACTCGTTTGTTATTCATAAACCTAGCGTATTTGATTCTACCGAGCTCTTCCTCGATCGCTCTGATAGGTTTAATCGGGTGATAGTCACCAGTGGCAGCTGGTGCTAACACTTTTTTTTGGAGAGGGGGGCAGTTTAGCTTGGCGCAGCACACCTGACAGCTGCTTTAATGTCCACACAGTCACAGAGTTATTAAGAAGGACATAGGCTACATCGCGGGGAGGTGTGTCAAGGGGGTGCTGCTGGGAGAGCTGATGCTGGTTCAGCTGGGAGGACTTGATCCGCTTGGTCCGGTTGCCACAGGGACCACGGCCCCTGCCTGGAGCTGCGCTCAAGGAGGAAGCACGGAGGGTGGTCTGACAGGACACGTAATCAGGGTAGGCTAGGCTAATTGCTAGCCCATGCAGGCCGGTAGTTTCGACAGTCATCCTGGCTGGCGTTTGTTCCCTTGCACAGTAATTTTTTTTATATATATGTTAGTTTGAATATGTGTGTTCTTGTAGTTCGTGAATGTGTTTTTGTCTGTATGTTGCATTGCTGTGGGCTGGGGAAACGGCATTTCGTTTTGTGGCGTTCCCAACACAGAATATTAACCAGTGTGGTGTTGTTGGTTTTGAATGTGCATAGATCAATGTGATTGGTGCTGAATGAGGTGGAGGTCATCTATTGGTTGTTCCTGAATAGTATATAAGGCAGAATCGCCACCAGCGCTTTCTCTTGGTACTCCGCTCTACTCTGGATAGCCAGGTTGTTACAGTGTAATAATAAATATACTACGTTACTGTCATAAGTCTGCCGTGTGCTCTTTCCAGTTATCTGCTTAAACAGCATAGAACATTATTAGTGTTTCATACACGACAGTTTGGCGACGAGGATGGGATGTTTAAGTTGGAAGTCACAGAGTTAGCATGTCAAGCAGCTCCAGCGAGGCAGAAGTCAACGACGAACAACCAGAGAGACGTTCGATGAGTGAAAGGACCGTCGAACAGAAAATGGCATTCGGTAAGCCAGAAGATTTCCACTTCGAGGAAAGTGAGGAAAGTTTTGATAGTTATCGCCAGCGGTTAGAGCAGTACTTCGCAGCAAATGGATTGGACACTCGAGATGAGAAAACCAAAGCGGTGTTTCTTACAGTGGTAGGAAAAAGGGCGCATAGCTTGCTGATGGATTTGTGCGCACCAGATAAGCCATCGGGTAAAACATATGAAGTACTGGTGGGAATGTTAGAAAAGCACTACATCCCGAAAACCAACTTTATTGCCGAGAGATGCAAGCTTCACGGAAGAAACCAAAAGGAAAACGAAACAATAAGGGAGTACATTGCAAGTTTGAGAAAGTTAGCAGCCACATGCAAATTTTGAACATTTTTAGATATAGCACTGCGTGATAGGTTTGTCTGTGGAGTTAAGAGCAGTGAGCTACTCAATGCGGCTCACACAAAAGACTTAACATTACAGCTCGCAGTTGAAATGGCGCTTTCTTTTGAGGTAACAAAATGCAACAGTTTGCACAGAAAGGCTATAAAGCTAATGTGGTAGAAAAGAAGGCTAACCTAAAGCATAGAGAGGCTACGGTAAAGTCTAGAGCTAATGGAAAGCCCTGCTATCGCTGCAATGGAAAAGGCCACAGACCGGATGAATGCAGGTTCAAGCACGCAGAGTGTCACCAGTGCAAGAAAAAGGGACACATCGCAAAAGCATGCCGTTCACCTAAAGAAGGAAGCTATGGCAAGGCATCGAAAGGGACCATGCATTTGGAATGTTGCCACGCTCTCAAGCACGGGACATGTACAAATTCCAGCGCTATCAAGCAGCAGGGAAAACTTGTTTGCAACGCTCACCAGTACGTGGACCAGAGCAACGCTCACCGTCTTCGGGCAGATGGAGATCTTATCCAGCCTCAGCTCTGCAGTGCCAGAGACGACTGCTGTGTGCTGACAAGGTGCATGGTGGATGCTGTACAGAACATTGACACTGGTCAGACATTGGACAGTGGAGGGGCCGACTTTTTTGCAATGGACACGGGTAAAGGTGACATTGTGAAACCCTACTATGTGTATGTCAATGTAAATGGGACAAGGGTGAAAATGGATGTAGACACTGGCGCAGCTGTGTCAGTGATATCTAAAACTCTACTTAAACGCAGGTTTAAAGATGTGAAACTTAGTCCTGCAAATTGTGTGCTGAAAACCTACAGTGAGGAATCATTGCCATTGATAGGAAAATTCACAGCAAAGGTGAAATGCAAGGAACGCTCAGAAAAGCTAGAACTACTAGTCGTGAAAGGAAGAGGTCCTGCATTAATGGGCAAAGAATGGATAAGTCAATTAAAGCTAGACTGGTCAAGAGTCAACAGAGTGGCTCCTGATACAGTGGATGATGTGTGTGCCAGACATGCATCAGTGTTCAAACCTGAGCTAGGCAAGTTAAAAGGTATTGAAGCCAGTCTACATGTAGTTCCAGATGCTGTGCCCAAGTTCTGTAAGCCTAGAAACGTGCCTTATGCATTAATAGAAGCCGTAGAGAGAGAACTGGCTAAATTTGAAGCTGAAGGTGTCGTCTCACCCATTAATTACAGTGAGTGGGCAGCTCCAATAGTTTGTGTGCCTAAAAAGGATGATAGTGTGAGAATATGTGGAGACTACAAGGTCACCATCAATCCATGGTTGAATGTGGAACAGTATCCACTACCCAAAACCCAAGATTTATTTGCTAAACTAGCAGGAGGTCAGCAGTTTACCAAATTAGACTTGTCGCAGGCTTATCAGCAAGTTCTGTTAGAGGACAATTCAAGACATTACCTAACTATCAACACACACAGAGGGTTGTATCACTACAATAGGTTGCCCTACGGTGTTGCTAGCGCCCCTGCTATTTTTCAAAAGATTATGGATCAGGTTCTTCAGGGCATGGAAGGGGTCATCTGTTATTTAGATGACATCTTAATTACTGGAAAAGATACAGAAAGGCACCTGACTAACTTGGAAGAGGTGTTTAGCAGACTTGAAGCTTACAATCTCAGGGTTAAAAGAGAGAAGTGTGCATTCATGCAGAACAGCGTTTCATACTTAGGGCACGTCATTGATGCCATGGGCATACATCCAATGAAGGAAAAGACAGATGCTATTCAGAGGGCTCCAGTTCCGAAAAATGTAACTGAACTCAGGTCATTCTTAGCTCTATTAAAACTACTATGGGAAGTTTATCCCTAATTTATCTACTCTGATTCAGCCAATGACAGCATTGCTGCATAAAGATGCAACCTGGGAATGGTCAGAGAAATGTCAAAGTGCGTTTGATAGTGCAAAGAAGTCTCTTCAGTCAGATAAATCGTTAGTACATTTTGATGCAGAGTTACATATAATACTAGCATGTGATGCTTCTCCTTATGGAGTTGGTGCTGTAATCAGCCACAAAATGAAAAATGGAAGTGAGAGACCTATCACATTTGCATCCAGAATGTTAACTAAAACAGAACAGAATTACTCTCAACTGGAAAAAGAGGCACTGGGTCTTGTTTTTGAAGTTATGAAATTCCATGAGTATCTTTATGGAAGGAAATTCTTGTTATTGACAGACCACAAGCCACTGTTGAAAATTCTGGGGCCTAAAACAGGTGTGCCAACACTGGCCACCGCTAGATTACAAAGATGGGCTCTAATTTTGGCAGCGTATATATACGAAATCCAGTACAAGAAGTCAGAGCAATGCTGATGCTTTATCAAGATTACCTGTGAAGCCTGATGTAGATGTGGTGTCAAACCCAGTTTACAGAGTGTCTTACCTGGAAGACTTACCTCTTACTGCTAGAGAAATAGCCAAAGAAACAGACAGAGATCCTGTGTTGAGTGGTTAAACAGTTCGTGTTAACTGGATGGCCTAAACATGTACAGGATGAGTCACTGAAGCCTTATTTTCAGAGAAAATTAGAGCTTGGCATTGAGGATGATTGTTTATTATGGGGTTACCGTGTGGTAGTGCCTGATAAACTAAGAGACAGGCTATTGTCTGAATTACATGAGCACCACTGGGGAATAGTTAAAATGAAGTCCCTCGCCAGAAGTTTACTCTGGTGGCCTACATTAGATGACAGTATTGAACGTGAAGTGAATCAGTGTACTATTTGTTAGCAGCAGTGTAGTATGCCTGCTACCGCACCGATACATACATGGAAATGGTCTTCGAGTCCATGGGAAAGAGTACATCTTGATTTTGCTGAGGACCACAAGCAGATGTTTTTAGTAGTGATGGATGCCTATGCTAGATGGCCAGAGATAGTTTCCATGACCACTACTGCTTCATCTAAGACAATTGAAGCAATGAGAAATTTATTTGCAGCTTATGGGTTGCCTAAAGAGGTTGTAACTGATAACGGACCTCAGTTCGTATCGCAGGAGTTTGAGTCATTTTTGACTAAAAATGGAATAAAACACATCAAGTCACCTGCATACCGCCCTGCAAGTAATGGTTTAGCTGAAAGATTGGTCTAAAATCTTAAGAAATCCCTTGCAAAGAATAGAGCCATTGGTGGTATGACGCTTGAGCACTGTGTAGCAAATTTTCTGATTGGGTACAGAAACACACCCCATAATAAGACAGGAAAGACCCCAGCTGAGCTATTTCTGAGAAGACAGGTGCGAACCAGGTTGTGTCTTATCAAACCAGAGTTCTCTCAGAGAATGCAGACCGAGTCTGAACCAAATCTTCCCCGTGTTAGGTCTTTTAAGGTTGGTCAACACGTGTTGGGAAAAAATTACAGGGGAGGGGAGAAATGGTTGAATGGAGTTATAAGTGAAGTGTTGGGTCCTGTCACATACAGTGTTGAAGTAAATGGAAATTGTGTGAAAAGACATGTGAACCAGATGTTGGGTGTCAAGGGAAATCCAAATCAGACTCAAATGGACTCTTGTGATAGCGCTTCTTGGGAGATTGATGATTTCAATGCAGACACTGATGTGTCAGAACATCCTGAACCACAGGTTGTGGAAGAACGACCTGTAGAACCACCACCGCCAGTTGTGGAAAGGAACACTCCTCCTGTAAGAGACAGACGTCCTCCTGATAGACTGAACTTGTGACTGACATGCAGATTGGTTATTGAAAAAAAAATGTAATGTAATGTATGGTTACTGTTGAAGAAATACTGTACATGGCTATGAGCTTAAGAGCAAAAAGAATACGTTAGAATCCTAGAAAAAATGAAGTTTGAATTTACAGGGGAGGAGCTGTGGTGTTCCCAACACAGAGTATTAACCAGTGTGGTTTTGTTGGTTTTGAATGTGCACAGATCAATGTGATTGGTGCTGAATGAGGTGGAGGTCATCTATTGGTTGTTCCTGAATAGTATATAAGGCAGAATCGCCACCAGGGCGTTCTCTTGGTACTCCGCTCTACTCTGGATAGCTAGGTTGTTACAGTGTAATAATAAATATACTACGTTACTGTCATAAGTCTGCCGTGTGCACTTTCCAGTTATCTGCTTAAACAGCTTAGAACATTATTAGTGTTTCATACACGACACGTTTCACTTCATGTGTGCAAGTGCGAGGTGAAATGACAAATAAAGTGTTCCTGATTCCTGATCTCCACAAGAAAAGCCTTATGGGGGGGGGGGGGTATGGGAGAAACCTCACGAAGCACAACAGAGGAGAGATCCCTCTTCCAAGAGAGAGAGCAATGTAATTGTTGTCAAATGCACAAAATACAAAAAAATAACAGTATTATAACAACACGTTGCTATCTTTTTTCATTGCAATGAACATTCAGATGTACAAACAATTCAGACAAGTGCTCAGAGTAAGTTCATTACCTGCAATTTCAAGCGTACATATTTAACAGCCTTAACGCATTAGCATGTACCATAAAAAGTGAAACATAAAAAAACGAATACTATAAATGAAGATATAAATAAATAAACGAATAAAATAAATATAGAAAGTTACTTGTCTTTTAATATCACAGTTTTATTACTTTTTTGAGCGTTTATAAATTCCTTAAATTCACAAAAAAATACTAAATTGGAGGGCAACCTTTGAATGCGTACTGCATGCCAATATACGCACGTGGTAAGTCCCACTGAAAGGGTGATAGTTTCATCCTTTCACTTATGTGTGGTGCAGATTTGCCTCAAATGTGAATATATCAGTCAGACAGCTGTATGGCTAACTCGTGGTGAGTTAAGCTATCATTTGCTTATCAAACTCAAAACTGCACTAAACTCACATTTGCTCCGCTGTTTTGCAAGATTGAGTTTATGTCATTACATACATTCAGCACAGGGTGTCTAAGTACACAGAGGGCAATAATGATTCTCTTCTTCTTTCAGCTTGTTCCCTGTTTCCCAGGAGTCGTCACAGCGGATTTTATAGTTTCCATCGGTACGCTGTGAGGGCACAGCATCGATAGCAGTCGTTAACCCGGGCCTTGACCGATCCGGTATGGTCTTGTCAATCTGCATAATGATTTGGCAAGATTTTATGCCGGATGCCTTCCCTGACACAGCCACTTACGCTATGGACACGTCATGATTAAGGTCATATATCTGCATCGTAAAAGCAAATCAGAATAAGTTAACCAAAAGCAACATAACACAATATTGTTTTGTTGAACTAATGATTGAAACTGCTATTCACGTTTAGAGTCAAGCACACGTGATGGAGATTTGCCACAAATCATTAGTGGGTAGGCTCTTTCGAAATCATCAGAGGATTGTGGCTGTCTATTGCCACATGGTGCACACTGATCAAGGCTTCAGCTGAAACTTTTGTGATGTGTTTATCACTGCTGTACTGATGTAAAAAAAATTAGAAAGGAGATTAAACTTAAAAGTGTTGGAATTTTCTCCTTTCCAATTGGTGTGTGGATTAAAATATTTGGGCTTCATTATACTCAGGTATTCCTGAATAATATCACAGATTTATCGCAGGATAAGCGGTTCGGATAATGGATGGATGGATGACAGATTTTACATTGTAATGGACCATGTCATACAAAAAGCCATTTAACTTCTTTTTATCAAGTGCACTCTGCAAAGATTTTAATATTATTTTTTTGGACATCTTCAATAGAAAGGACAATAGATTTTTAAAAACTGACTTTTAAGAGTATTACTTAAAACGGTTGAGCATGTTATTATGTAAGAACTATAATCTCCACAGTATCTCCTCAGTCCAAAATGCCTGGCACAATGTAATTTCCTACCATGGTGAACTGAAGGCTACCCTGTGAGATCTTGCTTGATGTTGGGTATCTTATGGCTGCTCCAGTCTTCTGACAAAATGGGTCTTTATACCACTCACCCAGATCTGAGCTTTGTTGACCTTGGCGAGAGTCCTTGCACTGCACCACTGTTGTGGTTCAACAATGCAGGAAAATATTATCGTCCTGTTTCTGTGGTGAGAATGCAATCAGACAAGGTCATTCTTTATTCTTCTCGTGTGTTCCATGGTGTTCAGTTTTCCACGGGTCATTTCCTGCAGCACTGCCTTTCAAAGTGAAAGACAAACATAAACTGAAATGATAAATTTGCTATTCGGTTAGAATGTTAACATTATAATGTCATAAACATTAGTAGTAAGCTGATATGCTCTAGTTGTCATCCATATCTCAATGTAATTATGATACTGTTTGCATCTAACAAGGCATACAACAATAATTAATCTTACTATATCTAGCAAATCCACTAATGATAGTGGCTCTAATGCAACTTAGTCTCTGTAATTATCTAAGGATAAAAAAAAAGTTGCATTAATGTTTAAAAAAAATAGCCACTGAGGATGTACAAGCCAGTGCATTCTTAGTGCGAGATAAATGGGGAGGGTTGTGTCAGGAAGGGCATCCGGCGTAAAACCTTTGCCAAATCAAATATGCAGATCATAAATCAGATTTCCATACCAGATCAGTCGAGGCTCGGGTCACCGACAATCGCCACTGGTACTATTGGCCAGCACGGTGCTGGTGGAAACAATGCTACTATGTCCAGAGGCAGTGGGAGAGGAAGAAGGGTATGAGTGTGGAGGTGAGAGTCGGAACTTTGAATGTTGGCACTATGACTGGTAAAGGAAGAGAGCTGGCTGACATGATGAAGAGAAGGTAGGCAGATATACTGTGTGTGCAAGAGACCAGGTGGAAGGGGAGTAAGGCCAAGAGCATTGGAATTGGGTTCCAACTCTTTTACCATGGTGCGAATGGGGGGAGAAATGGGGTAGGGGTAATTCTGAAGGAAGACTATGTCAAGAGTGTGTTGGAGGTGAAGAGAGTGTCGGACAGAGTGATGAGTATGAAGGTGGAAATCAAAGGTGTGTTGATGAATGTGATCAGCGTATATGCCCCGCAAGCTGGGTGTGAGATGGAAGAGAAACAAGAATTCTGGAGTGATTTGGATAAAGTGGTGGAGAATGTACCCAAGTAGGAGAGAGTGGTGATTGGAGCAGACTTCAATGGGCATGTTGGGGGAGGGAACAGAGGTGATGAGGAGGTGATGGGCAGGTATGGTGTAAAGGAGAGGAATGTGGAATGACAGATGGTGGTAGATTTTGTGAAAAGGATGGAAATGGCTATGGTGAATACATATTTCAAGAAGAGGGAAGAACACAGGGCGACGTATAAGAGTGGAGGAAAGTGCATACAAGTGGACTATATCTTGTGTAAAAGGCACAATCTGAAAGGGATTGGAGACTGCGAGGTGGTGACAGGGGAAAACATAGACAGGCAGCATCTGATGGTGGTCTGTAGGGTGACTTTAGAGACCAAGAAGAGGAAGAGAGTGAAGGCAAAGCCAAATATCAAATGGTGGAAGTTGTAGAAAGAAGACTGTTGTGTGGAGTTCAGGGAGGAGTTAAGACAGGCACATCTTGGATTATGTGCCTGTCTTAGTCTGGTCTCTGCCAACGCCTCATTGTATGGGCTGGGGACCATTCTCTTTTAGAGGCAAGCAGACCAAGAATGGAAACTGGTGGTGTATGCTTCACAAGCCCTCAGCAGCACTGAGCAGAGGTACTCACAAATAGAGAAGGAGGCACTGGCCTCCACATGGGCCTGTGAAAGATTTGCAGAGTTCCTCACTGGAAAAACAAAACAAAAAAAACTCCCACACCGAGACAGACCACAAGCCTCTAGTCCCTCTTCTGGGCTTGAGGAGCTTAGATGAACTCCCACCGCACATACCGCATCTCAGGATGTGCCTGATGAGATTTTCTTATACCATATCACGTGGCTGGAAAAAATACTGAGATGGCGGATGTGCTGTCCAGAGCTCCCATACGCAACACAGCGAAGGGGTTGCAGGAATAAGAAATTAACTTATACATTGTCTCTGTTATGGCAAACATGCCAGCTATCGAATAGTGACCCAGAGAGAACACCAAGACAATGACACCACACTCTGCCAGCGGAAGAAATACAGCATGGAAGACTGGCCAGATAAGTTCGCCATCGAACAAATGTTTCAGCCCTACCTTCCATTCTCAGGAGAGTTTACTCTGCAAAATGGTCTACTGCTAAAGGGAAAAAGAATAGTAATGCCATCATCACTCTGAGCAAACATGTTGAACAAGTTGCACGATGGACATCTCAGAATAACAAAATGCAGGAAGAGGGTTAAGCAGTCGGTTTGTGAACTGTGACACATGCGCCCGTAAGAGGACAAACCTCAAAGAAGCAATGCTGCCTACAGAGTTCCCAATGACACCGTGATCCACTGTGGGAGCAGTTCTGTTTCAAAGACACAACAAACACCACTTAGTCATTGTCGAATATTTTTATAGATACTTTGAATTTGCCAAACTGACATCAACAACATTCAAAGCAGAGATCAAGCACTTAAAGTCAATATTTGCTCGTCACAGAATCCCAGAAGTAGTGCGTTGAGATAACAACCCACAATTTGCATCAGAGAGCTTCCGCAAGTTCGCACAGGACTGGTGCTTTAGCCATGTAATGTCCAGTCCTCATTTTCCGCAAAGCAATGCGCAGGTGGAAAAAGCAGTGAGAACAATCAAAACTCTGCTTAAAAAGTCAAGTGACCCCTATGTCGCTCTCATGGCCTACCACACTACTCTGCTGCCAAATGGATATTGCCCCACTGAGCTCCTCATGGGAAGAAAATTTAGAACACCCACTGCTGTCATTCCATCCCAGCTCAACCCAGGATGTGCAGAAATGAAGAAGTTAAGAAAGACAGAACATGCAAACAGACAAAAACAGAAACTGAACTACAATAAAAGACACAGAGCACATGACATGTCACACCTACAACCTGGTGAACATGCGTGGATCAGAGACACAACAGAGCGAGGCGCAGTGGTGTCTACAACAGGCACACCCAGGTCTTACTGCATGGAGAAACCCGAAGGCACCCTGCAGAGAAACAGATTTCATCACTCTCCAACTCTATAGTGGCTCCTGAGACTCCAACCAACCTACCTGAGACATCAACAGAGGTGGGCATCACTCCAGAGGCAGTGAGGACACCTGTCACATCAGAGGCCCAGGGACAATGTCAGCAGCAGTCGGGTCCAGGGTTGAGAGCAGATACTCATTCAGAGTGAGGAGGCCTCCAGTGTAGGAAAGCCCTTATTAAGAAGAGTTTAGTTTGGCTCCCGCTAGTATTACTAGTATTGTGCACTCACTTCAGTTTCTGGCCCTTTAAGAGATGCAGAGACTTTCCAGTTCTAACCAGGGGATTTCCAACTGGTTCTAACCAGCTTTCTCAGTCCATCTGTCTGCTACTGAGCGACAGTTTGCCTCTCTTCCATTTCGAGGAAATTGTGTGTCAATGACAGATACAACCAGATTTTTCGAATAAATATCCTCAAACTGAAGCTCCGCTTCCGTGATTCTCTAACTGGAGTCACACCGCCATAGTGGTTCTCATACAAGACCTTTGGAAAGAGGAGGTTGGTTGGGACGGCCGATCCAACCTCAAAGTCTGCTCAACAAATGGTGAACCTGGGAGCAAGAAATTCCTCACCTCATCCACCTGGAGTTCCCCCGAGCCTACGCTCCACCACATGTGGACACCACTACAGCAACAAGAAACCGCCACATCTTCTGCAATGCGTCTGAGCATGCATACGGCTCTGTTGCCTACATGCGGACCATGGATGACCAACAGCAAGTCCACATTTCCTTCGCACTCGCTAGGTCTCAGGTGGCTCCCAGGAAGCAGCTGTCAATGCTCCGACTTGAGTTGAGGGCTGCCTTCACAGGTGCTCAGCTCGTAGACGTACTCCAAGCTGAGCTCATCGTGCCCATCCAGCGGGTTGTCTTATAATCAGACTCCACCACAGTTGTCCACTGGATCAAGTCAGAGTCTTGTAGATGCAAAATCTTTGTGTATACACAAGTCACGGAAATCCAGAACCTGATTGAGCAAGACAGCTGGAGATATGTGAGCTCTGCCACAAACCCAACAGACGACATCACTCGAGGTCTATCCCTGGAGGAATTAGCCCAACCACATCAATGGCACCAAGGTCCAGAGTCCCTGTACTTACCTGAAGATCAGTGGCCTACTATGCCCTCTACTCATCCTGAGTTTGACGACAGCGAACTGAAGAAGTCCGCCATAATCTGTAATGTAACCATCTCTCCCAGTCCTCAGCTCCTCTCTTCATGGAAAGAGCTTGTCCAAGCAACAGTCGGGTTCATCCACGGGGCGGCTGACGCCCAGACCACAGATCAGCCTTGTGAAGCAGCCGACTATCTCAACGCTGAGAAGGTCCTCCTTGAACGAGCCCAGCTGGACTCAGTGGCGCCCCCAAGGAGTGGTCAGGGGTGGCCACGGCCACCCTGATACTATCCCTGCCCCCCCCCCAGCCACAAGTCACATATGCAGAATATGCCTCTGATTATGCATAATATGCTTCTATCTGATATTTTCATTTTTGGATATATTCAATATAACAATGAATCTTCTAACACATTACAATATATACAGATACATAACACATTAAAACAAAACTGTTGTGGAACTCAAAATGTTAACTGGTATTAGTCTATGCACATCAGATATTTAGTAACATTAACTGTAAAAAAAAATAAGAAACCAAAGTATTTCAGTATATGTGATTCATTAACTCTCAATTTGACAGTTTTCAACTAGCCTATACAGCATACTACAACAGCATAATAGAATTCCTGAAATTCAGTCATGTCTTTTGGTTTTGGTGTGCCAACCCAAGATTTTCTGTGGCCTCATTTGGCCACCCCTATGAAAGGCTTTCAAGTCCTACCAGTCGTTTCCCTTGGACAGTCGCTTGGGCTCTCTATCTCCGGAGTATGACAAGGCTACAGGTCTCCTCAGAGTAGGCGATAGGCTGCGCAGAGCCGAGAACTTGGAGATGGACGCCATTCACCCAATTGTCTTGGATCTGGGTGGTGTGTGATACACAATTGAGGGTAGGTTCACCAGGGGCTGCTGCTCCTTTAAGGCAGACATTCAGAGTGCTGACGTAGGCACTGCTTAGAGTTTCCAGGGTGAGCCATGTTTGCAGCAGCCTAGCGGTTAGCTGGTTGCCACGGGAGATTGTGCTGTATCGGTGTTGTTTTGTGTGGCGAGTAAACGGAATTGACTCGACTCGATCTCTCCGTCTCCTCATTCCTGCACTCCCACAATTTCATTATTATTTATTCCACTCATGGTAATGTACAGCTCCAGGCAGAAACAAGCAATTCATAATCAAACACAAATCAATTCACACATTCCATGATTGAAAAGGAGCAGGGAGAAGAAAAATCTTATTTTACCTGCCCCTTACTCAAACATAAATGAACAACAGAATAGATGGTGTTGACGTATATGAAATAAGTGTGCTCTCAATTCTAGAAGTAGATATATTTTTGTATTAACACATAGGCAAACTTGAGTACATACGGGTACAGTATGATGGACAATGACAACAGATGAAATGCGCTGAGATTGACGTGGTCTGTGCGTATATAACAGTGCATCTGTCAATAAAGTTTCTCTTTCTACGTTGATTCCGGTAAGAGAAGAACTGACGCCGCACTGTGTATTTATTCCTCCGTAAAGTTAGCATTTATTTCGGTCTAGCACTGGGTATGCACGCCAGAATCGCGAAACAATTCAACTCTGACAACAAGTTATGGGCCCAGAGTTACCCAGAGATAGTTATCAAGCGATTTGCCACAGAGAGAAATATCGCAACGTACCGCGTGTGTCGGTTAGCATGCTAGCACCATGAGTAGAAGGGTCTCCGAGTCAAATAGGAGGGGCGAAAGACCCAGCATGGAAAGATCGAGTAGCCGTTGGTCTCGACTAGTTTTTGACGGAGATGATAAGAACTATGAACTGTGGGAGACGAAATTTTTAGGCCATCTTCGGTTACAAGGGCTAAAGGACACTATTTTAAACGAGCCTACCGACGATGATGGACGGGCAGTAGATGGAGCGAAAAATGCCGAGGTATATGCGGAGCTAATCCAGTTTCTGGATGATGAAAGTTTGTCGCTGGTAATGCGGGAAGCAGCGGACGATGGGTGGAAAGCGTTAAAATTTCTGAGAGTGTGGCGGACACTAGGGGCTATGCCTCTCACCCAGCAGGGCTGTGAGCTGGGGGCGTGGTTTACGTTCCCGGGCTCGCTGGTGCAGGGTAGTTCCTGCTGTAGTTTGGTTTTTGGAGTTGAGGAATAAACATCAAACTCGCCTTCGTCTCCTGTGTTTTTCCTCATCCTGCCACAAGAGACTATTATGCAGATAAAGGGAAGCCGCAAGTAATTAGCCTGTATACAGAACTGACTTCACTTCAAAGATCGAGCAGTGGGAGTGTCACTGAATACGTTATGCGCAGAGACAGCCATCAACGCATTGAGAAACGCTGGTGAGACTTTGAGTGATGGGCTGTTAGTAGCAATGATTTTGAAGGGACTACCAGAATCATTCAAACCGTTCGCTATTCTTGTCACGCAAAGTGATGTGACAATGCCTTTTGCCGAACTCAAAACGAAACTGCGGAGCTACGAGGACACTGAGAAAATGCGCGCAACAGCATCCGACGACAACGTCACGAAGGCGCGAGTGCAGCCGAGTGCGAGACCCGCTCTGGCGAGTGCTGGTGATCGGGGAGCCAAGAGTGCGGACATAGTGTGCTTCGGATGTGGCCTGAAAGGTCACAAAGCCAGAGCATGTCAACGCAAGCAGTGGTGTAGTCGGTGCAAAAGCACCACACATCGGGACGCAACCTGCAGACGGGGACAGCGGCGGGACGACGCGCGACAAGTGGCCGAGGAGGCGAGCAACAGGGTGTATGCATTCCTGACGAGCGACGGGGACGCGGAGATCCAGCCAGGGCGTGGTGTCAAGATGAGAGGTTTGATGGTGGACACGGGAGCAACTTCACATATCATCACGGATATAGCAAAGTTCAAGAAATTCGACGACAGGTTCCAGGCTTTGGCTGATGGCACAAAGAGCAACGGAATCGCGGTGTGCTTGATCGACAGCAGAGGGCGACGCCACAACACGACATTGAGACAGGCGTCGTACATCGCCTCATACCCGCAGGACTGCTGCCAGCGGAGCGACCGTAATCTTCAGGAAAGGAAATGACGTTCTACGGGACAGAGACGGTTCACAATTCCACATTCATGAGCATAACAGACTATACTACTTGCTCACAGTAAATGATGAATGTGATGACCAATGTAAAACATGTTTTGATTTACAGACATGGCATGAGATTCTAGGACACTGTAATTTCGATGTTTGTGAATGTAATTACGATGATATTCAGAAATTACAAAATGTTGTTGATGGTATGACAATCAAGGGCAAAGTAGATAAACCTACCCTACATTGCGAAGTGTGCACTCCGGGAAAATATATCCAAACTAGGAATAGGGAGCCTGATGTGAGAGCCAAAGCAGCTCTCAAGTTGGTACACACAGATCTAGCAGGACCAATAGACCCAGAGTCCAGAGATGGGTATAGGTTTGCATTATCATTCACTGATGATTATTCCAGTGCAGTGTTTGTGTACTTTCTAAAAAATAAGAGTGACACAGTGCAAGCATTAGAGAAGTTTCTTGCTGACACAGTGCCATACGGGAAAATTAAATGTATCAGATCTGACAATGGTACAGAATTCATGGGAAAGAATTACCAGGCACTACTCAGCAGAAATGCAGTTAGGCATGAGGCCTCAGCACCATACTCACCACACCAGAATGGTACAGCTGAGTGAAACTGGCGAACCCCGTTTGACATGGCAAGGTGTATGCTAATAGAGAGCGAGTTGTCAAAAGTGTTATGGACCTATGCAGTGCAGACAGCAGCTGTAGTGAGGAACAGATGCATTTGCAATCACACAAAACAGACGCCTTACTTAATGACAGGAAAATGGCCTAACATTTCTAGGATGCAAAATTTGGGTCAGTGTGTTATGCTTGTAAGCATGACACGAGAAAAGTAGACTCGTGGTGTGAGAAAGGAATCTTTGTCGGGTACGACAAGAATGGCCCAGCCTACATGGTCTATTATCCTGACAATGGGAATGTGCAGAAGCACAGACTGGTTAAGTTTGTGACAAAAACGATTGCAGAGCAGCAGACACAAACTGACATGACGCCTGATGACGATGACTTCAAGGTGCAGAATAGGGCTAGCAAGACCAGGCAAAATACTGATGAGAGTCCAGGATGTACTCAGAGTCAGGTCCCAGTAACTAGGCCTGAGGTGAACAGCCAACACAGATGGGCGAGCCCAGCCATGAGCCTACACGATACCCTTCTAGAGTAAGGAAGAAACTAGGTTATTTAAGTGAATATGTATCTGATGAGGAGAGTTATGATCAGGTACTGACGAACATACGTAGATTACTGTTACAGACTGATGTGTAATGTACCCCTAACATCCAGGGAAGCAGTAACCTCAACTAACTCAAAGGAAATAATTAATGCAATAGATGACGAAATGCAATCGCTCAGAGAAAATGACACATTTACCCTGACCAACTTACCTGAGGGTAAAAATGCAGTGGGGGGTACATGGGTATATGCGATTAAGAACGACGTTGACGGATCTGACAAATACCAGAAAAGTTACCACAAAAGTTGTCTAAATTTAATCAACAGGCCCTTATGGCAGCAAAATTGTGTTTCAACCACAACGTCTCTCCTCACGAAACTATTATCTGGAACAATGAATACATTGTGGGAGTGCACACAAAACGACACCGATACAGCACAATCTCTCGTGGCAGCCAGCTAACCGCTAGGCTGCTGCAAACATGGCTCACCCCGGAAACCCTAAGCATTGCCTACGTCAGCACTCTGAATGTCCACCTTAAAGGAGCAGCAGCCCCTGGTGAATCTACCCTCATTTGTGTATCACCACACAGCCCCCCCAGAATTCACCATCACGAAAAAATGCAACATAACAGTACTCAGCGAAACACAAACAGCCAACAGGCAAACAGTCCTCAGTGAAACAGTCAACGTCTCGGGGGGTGGACCAAAACGGCTGCGCTGAATGGGTATGGGGGCGGGGGCAGGGGCAGGGGACAGAGCCGAAGCCCTGGGAGGGGCTGAGGCTGGGCCAGGGGCCTGAGAAGGGGGGCATCCACGCCGTGAGGGCAGGGCCAGTTCGACCGGCCCACCCAGGTCCAAATGGGCAGGCTTGAGACGGTCCACTGAGACCCGCTCCGGCTTGCCCCCCATGTCCACCACAAAGTTCTTAGGCCCTGCTTCCAGGACGCGGAAGGGCCCGTCATAGGGGGGCTGCAGGGGGGTAAGGTGGCTATCGTGGCGAATGAAGACGTACCTGGCTGACAGTAGATCCTTGGGGACGTAGGACCGAGGGAGGCAGTGGTGAGATGTAGGGATCGGAGCGAAAGCGTTGGCACTGTCCCGGGCCACAGCCCGATGAGAAGCTGCTGGCCAGGGGGCCACAGCGTCTGGGAGAAACTCACCCGGGACACGCAGCAGCTGGCTGTAAATCAGCTCGGCAGATGAAGACTGGAGGTCTTCTTTAGGGGCAGAGCGAAGGCCGAGCATGACCCACGGGAGGCGATCAACCCAGTTGCTGTCTGTGAGGCTGGCATGAAGAGCGGCCTTCATAGACCGATGAAACCGCTCACAAAGTCCGTTGCCCTGTGGGTTGTATGCTGTGGTGTGGTGGAGCTTCACCCCCAGCCCCCCCGCGACTGCAGTCCAGAGCTCTGACATGAACTGTGGGCCCCTGTCAGAGGTGAGGTCAGCCGGCATGCCAA
Source organism: Lampris incognitus (assembly GCF_029633865.1). NCBI lineage: Eukaryota > Metazoa > Chordata > Actinopteri > Lampriformes > Lampridae > Lampris > Lampris incognitus. The sequence continues at coordinate 22,743,023 of NC_079220.1, read as the reverse complement.
AACGGGCCACCCAGGACCCGATGAATGCCCGGGCGACCTCAGTAGACGTGGTTGACGACAGGGGAACAGCTTCTGGCTATCTGGTGGTCCTGTCCACCATGGTGAGAAGGTGAGTGAACCTGTGGGAGGGGTCACCAATGTGGGAGTGCAGGAATGAGGAGACGGAGAGATCGAGTCGAGTCAATTCCGTTTACTCGCCACACAAAACGACACCAATACAGCACAATCTGTCATGGCAACCAGCTAACCGCTAGGCTGCTGCAAACATGGCCCACCTTGGAAACCCTAAGCAGTGCCTACGTCAGCACTCTGAATATCTGCCTTAAAGGAGCAGCAGCCCCTGGTGAATCTACCCTCATTTGTGTATCACCACAACATAATCAGAAAGAATAATCGCTATATCTGCAACATTGGGTTGATAGGTGTGGTATATGGGTTTGAACATATACACGGAGTAACACGGTGGTGAGCCTATACTATAGGAAGTACGACGAGAGGCCAGTAGGCGTGCTCTCAGGCGGATGTACGTAAGCAGAACTGAAGTCGGTTAGGATACGCGTGCACGGTTGTTGTTGTTTGTTCCTGAATAAAGTTCATAAAAAGGACTACCCGCCAGTCTCCTCATCAGTATAAACCACAATATGGTGTCAGAAGTGGCGGCGTTTGATGTTTATTGGACCTGTGTGTCTGAACAGTTGACTGGAAGAACCAGTCAACTGTTCAGACACACAGGTCCAACACACCAGAAGTGGCAGGCTGGTAAAGCAGCCTACCAAATTCAATGATTTTCAAATGGGCTAACAGTAAAAGTTATGCTCCTATGGAGGGTCATGTGCTAGAAACCTCTGACCCTGGTGACAGTGTACAAAGACCAGGTACAAAGAGTGTACAGAGTTCTTAAGGAAAAAAAGAAAATGTAATGCATGTCTAGCATGAACAATGAATGTATGAAGAATGTAACACTGTACTGATGTCAAGAGTAGATATAGCAAACATTCAAAGCCAGGCCTTCAAACAGTTCATAGTGGTCTTGTGGACAGTGTTATATCTCCATTTTGAAGTTTAAGAAAAGACGAACAAAGGCATTTGTTTCTTAATGCAGTAAGCTCAAACTGATAGATAGTGGGACAAACAAGTCTATGATGTGATTGTTTTGTTTTTGTTCTGTGGAGAAAGGGGGATGTAGTATATGGGTTTGAACATATACACGGAGTAATACGGTGGTGAGCCTATATCATAGGTAATACGACGAGAGGCCAGTAGGCGTGCTCTCAGGTAGATGTACGTAAGCAGAACGGAAGTCGGTTAGGATACACATGCGCTGTTGTTGTTCTTTGTTCCTGAATAAAGTTCATAAAAAGGACTACGCGCCAGTCTCCTCATCAGTATAAACCACAATAATAGGAATATAATTTTTCTTGCAGACTTACAAAATGACGACGCTCAACTCTCAGATATAAGGAATTTCTCAGATCTAAATCCTTCCCTGTCACTTATGTCAAATGGTCATAAATGCTATTCCTAGTGGAATCCTTCAGCTGATGAAATGCCATGCTGCGAGGCAAGAGCCACGGGGATTGGAACCTACTTTCTTTGTTGGTGGAGTAGATATCAAAAGCCACAAATGTACTAATAAACATATTAGGAACCATTTCTGCAGCAAAAAGAAAATTACTCCACGAGGGAAATTTGTGTGGAACTCCCATTTTTCTAATATTCATAGGGAAATGGTATGGCTTCTCCCATATAAATTTGTTATCCCCAACCAATTGAAAGAAGTGCATTACAAAATTGCACACAATACTCATCCCACTGTAGTGGTTATGGGGCTACATAATTGCCCTTATTGAGCTAATAGGAACGTTAGTTTACTGCTGCTGTTTCCTCGGTTCGGGTTTACAGTGACACACTTCCGCTGCGCGGGTTGTTTGGTTGTTGTTGTAATGGTGGAAGGAATAAATGGTACACGTTGTGTAGCCGAAAGAGAAAGTTGTAACGACTCCTGCTTGAGCTCCTCTACACTGGTCACCTCGACGTTTGTCTCTTGGTAGTTATCAGAGACGATCTTTCGAACGAACATGGTTGACGAAATCAACGCGGTTTCTCTCAAATTGCCAGAGTTCTGGGAGTCATCGGCAACGACATGGTTCGCCCAGGCGGAAGCGCAGTTTGCTATCCGCAAAATAACAGATGATGCTACCAAATACTACTACGTGGTATCGGCGCTCGGATGTTCGACTGCAACTAGAGTGGTGAGTCTCCTTACAAATCCTCCGGCGGCAGACAAATACAAGGGGCTCAAAGATCACCTCTTGAAGATTTTTGAACTTTCCGACGCCGAGAGGGCCCACCGTCTCTTTCCTCTGCAAGGCTTGGGTGACAGCAAGCCATCCGAGCTCATGGACACAATGCTGAATATGCTGGGACCGGCGCACACACCTGATTTCCTCTTTGTACAACTGTTTCTGCGACAACTGCCTGCTCAGGTGCGGACCGCTTTGGCTAACACCAACATTACCGATTGCTGCAAGCTAGCTGAAGAAGCTGACAAGTTCTTCCTGACCAGCCAACAGCAGCACTGCGCGCCCGCGCTCACCCCTGCCCACCCCCAAACGCCACCACCTGGTGACTCCATGGTGGTCGCCGCGGCAACCCCCGGTCGGCGACAGGAGCCCGGGCTGTGCTTTTACCATGCAAAGTTCGGGGCCAAGGCGAAAAAGTGTATCTCCCCGTGCAATTTCAGCTCGTCGGGAAACGCCAAGGCCGGCGCTCACTAGTGGCCATGGGCGTCGGCGTGGAGGACAACAGGCTACTTTTCCTGCGAGACTCCATATCGGGGCGGCGTTTCCTATGCGACACTGGGGCGCATAGGAGTGTCGTACCTGCATCGAGTGTGGACGCCCTGTCGGGCGCTCACGGCCCTCCCATGGAAGCTGCTAACGGCAGCTCTATCCGTACGGCACGAGGCACATTGACATGTGTTTTAATGGACAGCGGTTCAGCTGGGATTTTGTCACCGCCGACGTGGCATTTCCCCTCCTCGGTGCAGATTTCCTTTGTGCTCATGGGCTGCTGGTGGACGTCAGGAATCGACGCCTGATTGACGCCGTCACCTTCGCTTCACACGCGTGTGCACTCAGCGATACAGGCTCCGCCAGGCTGTCCAGCATGCTGTCCAATGAGGACGTGTTTCTCCATCTTCTCTCCGAGTTCTCTGACCTCACTCAGCCCACATTCTCGTCATCTACGACCAAACATGGGGTTGAGCACCACATCGTCACCACTGGCCCGCCGGTGGATGCCCGAGCTCGGCGCCTCGACCCGACCAAGCTCTCTGTCGCCAAGGCGGAGTTTGAGAACATGGAGCGCCTCGGCATCATCCGTCGCTCCAGCAGCCCGTGGGCTTCACCCCTCCACATAGTGCCTAAGCCTGGCGGTGGGTGGCGTCCATGTGGTGACTACCATCGGCTCAATGACGCAACAACACCGGACCGCTACCCGGTCCCTCACATCCAAGATTTCTCCGCCCACCTGGCTGGGAAAGTGATCTTTTCCAAGGTGGACCTCGTCCGTGGATACCACCAGGTGCCCGTCCATCCCGCTGATGTCCCCAAAACGGCTGTGACAACTCCGTTCGGACTGTTCGAGTTCCTGCGCATGCCGTTTGGGCTTAAGAACGCCGCGCAGTCCTTCCAACGCCTCATGGACTCAGTGTTGCGGGACCTGCCTTTCCTCTTTGTGTACATGGATGACATCCTGGTCGCTAGCACCTCCGTGTCCGAGCACTTGTCCCACCTCAGAGCCCTTTTCGAGAGACTCAGTCTGCACGGGTTGATAGTTAACCCGGCCAAATGCCAGTTTGGTCTGAGCACCATCGACTTCCTGGGCCACCGGGTCACCAAGGACGGGGCGGCCCCCCTTCCATCTAAGGTGGAGGCCGTTGCAGACTTTCCACGCCCACACATGGCCCAGTCCCTCCGGGAGTTCATTGGCATGGCGTCCTTCTACCACCGGTTTATCCCCCGGGCTGCCGATCTCCTCCGCCCCCTATATGAGGCTCTGAAGGGCACAGACCCCAAACACGCTGTGGACTGGTCTGCAGAGAGGGACACGGCTTTTAAGGATGTGAAGGCTGCCCTGGCTGACGCGGCGATGCTGGCATACCCTGTGTCTGGAGCGCCCATTGCCATCACGACGGATGCTTCGGACTACGCTGTCGGCGCGGTTTACGAGCAGTGGGTGAGCGGCGCGTGGCAGCCGCTTGCCTTCTTCAGCCGGCAGTTGAACCTGAGAGAGCGCAAATACAGCACCTTTGATCGTGAGCTGCTTGGCCTTTTCCTCGCTGTTAGGCACTTTCGTTTCCTACTGGAGGGCCGTCAGTTCACGGCTTTCGTCGATCACAAACCGCTGGTGTTCGCGATGGCCAAGGTGGCAGAGCCGTGGTCAGCCCGCCAGCAGCGACAGTTGGCCTACATCTCAGAGTTTACCACCAACGTGAGGCATGTCGCTGGAAGTCCAACCCGGTCGCTGACTGTCTCTCCCGGGCCATCGCTGGTGCCGCCCATTTGGGACTCGACTACAGCCACATGGCGGCTGACCAGGCCGCTGACCCAGGAGTGCAGGCATGCAGGACCGCCGTCACAGGGTTGCAGTTGGAGGATGTGGTTTTCGATGACGCCGGCGCCACGCTCCTGTGCGACGTCTCTACGGGTCAGCCCCGACCAGTCGTTCCGACTGCTTGGAGGCGACGGGTCTTCAACGCAGTCCATGGGCTGTCTCACCCTGGCAGAAAGCCTTCACAGAGGTTGGTGGCGGCAAAGTTTGTCTGGCATGGACTCAAAAAGGATGTGAGGGACTGGGCTGACACCTGTGTGGAGTGCCAACGCTCCAAAGTGCTCCGGCACGTCAAAGCGCCCCTGATACCTTTCACGGTACCTGAGAGGAGGTTCGACCACGTGAATGTGGACCTGGTAGGCCCCCTACCCCCCTCCCGTGGTTTCACATACCTGCTCACCATGGTCAACAGGACCACGCGATGGCCAGAGGCCGTCCCGCTTTCGTCCACGACAGCGCCTGAGGTTGCCCGAGCGTTCATCGGAACCTGGGTCGCCCGCTTTGGCACCCCATCTGACCTCTCCTCGGACAGAGGGCTGCAATTCACGTCAGCGCTCTGGGAGGAGATCGCCGCGGGTTTAGGGGTGAGGCTCTATCGCACCACAGCATATCACCCTCAGGCGAATGGATTGGTCGAGAGGTTCCATCGCTCGATGAAGGCCGCATTGCGGGCTACCCTCAAGGACGACCGCTGGGTCGACAAACTGCCTTGGGTCATGCTTGGGCTCAGGACGGCTCCCAAGGAGGACCTCCAGTCCTCATCCGCCGAACTGGTCTACGGACAGCCACTTCGGGTCCCGGGGGATTTCCTTCCCACCGCCACAGCTCCCTGGTCCGCCAGATGCCAACGGACTGCGCTGCAGGAGGAAGCCAGCGCTTTTGCACCGGTCCCCACTTCTCAGCATGGCGGCTCTCAGTCCTATGTCCCCACGGAGCTGCGGTCGGCGGAGTATGTTTTCATCCGTCACGACGCGCACCGCGGTCCCCTGCAGCCACCCTACGACGGCCCATCTCGGGTACGGGACACTGGAGATAAGCACTTTGTGGTGGAGGTTGGCAGCAGGCTGGAGCGGGTTTCTGTGGACCGCCTCAAGCCTGCTCACCTGGACTTAGACCGCCCTGTTGGTCTTGCCCTGCCCCCACGGCGGGGGCGCCCCCGGCTCTGTCCCCCTCCCCCGGCGAGCCGCCCCCTGCTTCCCCAGCCCCTCCCTTTCCCCCGATCCGGCTGTGAGGACTCTGCTGCTTTGCCTGCGGTTACCCAGCCCCCAGCTCCTGTTCAGCGGAGCCGTTGGGGCAGAGAGATCCGCCCCCCTCGCCACACTGACTTCGTATTAAGGCGAATTCTGGAGGGACGTGTGTAGCGGTTATGGGGCTACATTATTCCCCTTATTGAGCTAGTAGGAACGTTAGTTTACAGCTGCTTTTTCCTCGATTCGGGTTTACAGTGACACACTTCCGCTGCGCTGGTCGTTTGGTTGTTGTTGTAATGGTGGAAGGAATAAATAGTGCACGTTGTGTAGCCGAAAGAGAAAGTTGTCACGACTCCTGCTTGAGCTCCTCTACACCACCAACAAAACAATCTCAAGATTTGTGGATATCGATATCAGTTGTGTATTCTGTAAAAATGAAGAAGAAACTATTAAACATCTATTTTATGAATGTCAGTACACGCAGGATTCTGGGGGGGAAATGATGATTGTGTTGTTGCTCAAACCAGTTATTCAATTAAGCTGGAAGCCAATGATGTAGTACTATATTATGAAAACAAAAAACCAGAAAGTTCAGCAGACTGTCAACTTATTAATTCTACTGGAGAAATACTATATCCATAAAGCAAAATTCTCGGGGTCTCGCCCATCATTTGAGTCTTTCAGGAATGAATTCAGAAAGCATTTTGAGTCTATCCAACTTACAGAAATGTGCTCAAACGGTTAGTATGCTAAAATCATTTTTTGAAGAAACTTGAATTTTATTCCTACCTCTGTTTGATTATTTTTATTGTTTATTTTTTATGTTACATTTACCCCATGTCTTGATAATTTATTGATTGTAATGTCATACTGAGAATGGAGTCATACTCTTATGTGATCCTTTCGTTGTAATGATGTCTTAATATGCTCTGTTTTTGTCTTGTTGAATTCTTATTGTTGTAATATTTCGTCAATAAAGAGACAGTGGGGGAAAAGTCTGTTCATCTGCCTTCTTTTTTTTATTCAAACGATAAATTTGCAACAATAAGGCAAACGTTACAATTGTAAACTTTTCATCCTCTAGAAAGCAATGAGCAGACGCCACAAGAGATTTAAAACATGTACACAAACCATACAAAAGGCATAAAATAAGCAGAATAAAACATAACCATAAATAAATCAATGAAGCAGAATAAAATGTAAAATAACAATAAAATAACTAAATCGTAAATAAGGATTGACTAAACAATTGTTCGTTTTTAAGATATTACGTTGGTCAGATCATTTTCTAGTACTCATAGAGATCTTTGGCACATCTTGATTTCATTAATTTCAGGGACCTAATATAGAGTTGTGTTTCATTATGGTTGCACATGAAGATGGGTGGCGACTAATGGATCTGCATTCCATTAATCGTGACTGCCCCTCCTCAATCAGCCAGTAGTGGCTGTACAGGACATCCCACAATGCTTTGCGCGCCGCAATAGTTGCCAGTCATTCTGCTTCCTCAGACGACGGAGTTAGGACTTGGAGAACGTAATTCTCCAAAGTAATCATATAAGAAGTCGGTGTCGTGTATATTTCTTTAATACAGCCTAATAAGTTTTTTTTTTAAATTTACAGTGATTTTTAACGTTTCAGTTATAATGAAGGAGACCACGGCTAAGCGACGTGAGAAACCCAAAGAGTCCAAGGTAGAGCAGCAGAAAGATGCGGGCCCCGAGCCGCAGGACGTTGAGATGCCGGACGAGGATGCTGCTAATTCAGCGAAGCCGCCCAAGGAGGTCGACGCTCTCACCCTCGAAGGTAACGTGTACCTTCTGTCGTGAAACGTCCCGAACATTTTTTGAAATTTTTTTAAATCCTGGTTTGTTTACAGACGTGACTAATCTTAGTCAGCTGTTAGCCTAGCTTGACAGATAGCACTGCTAGCGTTTAATAGTCAATGGCTAGTTAGTTAGCTTAGTTTTCTTGTTTACAAAGCTGGAATGTCATGCTAGCTGGGATTATGATGACCAGCCCGCAAGTTGTAAAGGCTTTAAGTGTTTGAACATCATTTGTTCACCAAAGTTATATCAGTTTGTATTGGTATCCACATAACATTTTGAGTTACCACCAGTTGGAACCCTAACAGAAATGATGAACTCTTGTACTCAGTCTTTATTCACTTGTCACAAACTTTTGGCAAGATCTGTGCCACCCCAAAGATGAGACATGTTATGTTGCTATTGTTGATAGTGCATACTTCAGCGTTTTTTCATCCCTCTCTTGCTCCGTCCTCCCACTTTAACTTAGGATGTTGCCACATGTGGCTGATTGTGGTTAATGTTTTTTATTTTTTATTTTTATGATTTTGTGCATAAGGACCAGTGGGACTAAGTATTTTGTATGATTGTTAGTGTTAAGGTTTTAAAACACTATTCCCCTCCTTTTCTTTTTGTTGGCATCTCTTATTTTTGTATCCTTCTCTGTGTTTACTTCGGGTCCTTCTGATATCTGATCAAGTAAAATTCAATTTGGATGCTACATTTCTCATCAAAATCATCACAATGTGTTTTAAAAAGCAGAGATGGGGAAAAAAGTAGAAATAAAAAGGGGCATGGGCATAATTGCATAAAAGTTTAAATTGAGCCTCCTAAAACAGTGTAGTATTACCAAAAAGCACCCCGTCAAAAGCTGTTGCAAGAAGAAATCAGCAAGAATTGTCAGTGCATTTCTCATGTCATCGCACTGGCTGTTAAGTTTGTAGGGGGCATAGAAACTGAGATAGCTTTACCTCCTTAAGTGTGAATATGAGATGCATCCAGGAAGATGCTGCCTGATTATCTTAGGGTTCATTCTGACTGATATTTGAAGAGCATTTCTTTTATGTAATGTAAGGGAAGACTGATAGCTTTTGTAAATGAGTAGTTCAATTTTAAAGTCGACCTCACCTTTGCATTCTCTCCCCCCCTCATGCCTCTGCTCATCAGATATCAAGGAGCATGTGAAACAGATAGAGAAGGCAGTGTCTGGGAAAGAGCCACGTTTTGTGCTACGCGCTCTGCGGGCGCTGCCCTCCACCAGCCGCCGACTAAACTCCAATGTGCTGCACAAGGCTGTCAGTGGCTTTTATACCAACAACACTACTGCCAAGGACTATCTGTTGGGCTTCCTGGAAGAGGTACTGTCTTAAAATTAAGGACAAACAACCGGCTCATGACAGGCGGATAAAAGCTTAAGAATTCTTTGCCTTGCCCATTTTTATTTGTTTGTTTTCCATTTCGTTTGTCTCAATGAAAAGTGGGATTGTAAACCAAAAATATTTAACAAATCCCTTACCAATCTTTTATTTATTTTCCAATTTTCTCCCCAATTGTATCTGGCCAATTACCCCGCTTTTTTTTTTTTAAGCCATCCCAGTCGCTGCTCCACCACTTCTCTGCCGACCCGGGGGGCGCCTCAACTGACCAGAGGAGGCAGTGGTGCAGCGACCAGGACAAATACCCACATCCGACTTCCCACCCGCATACACAGCCAATTGTGTCTGTAGGGATGCCCAACCAAGCCGATCCATTACCAGTCTGATAAATGTTGCAAAATTAGACTCTTTTACATTATGGACAGCTAATTGTGTTTGTAGGGACGCCTGACAAGCCGATCCCTTACCAGTCTGATAAATGTTGCAGAATTAGACTCTTTTACATTATGGTACACAGATTTGATATAGTGTTTCAAAATTTAACAATCTATGGGAACTACCTGTTGGGGATACTGGAAGAATTGGGAGCCAATGTTTGTTGACAAACTACTAACACAGGACATTAAATGAGTTACAGGCTAAAAAAGTTAAGATTTCCTTCGACTGTGTTAAAACTACACTTCAAATTCTGACTTTTTCCTCAAATCTGTCACAGATAAGTTTTTTTTAGAGTAGTGCAAACACAAAACGCACATGTTAAAGCATCTTGGCAGTTCTGATTTGGGCCCCCTTACATATCTAGTTCTAGATCAAGGCCTTATCAAACATCTCAGAAATACTCGTAAAAATCATACTGAAAGAGTAGGTCAGTTATGAGACGTTTTCCAGTTGTAATAACTTGTTTCTGTGGCACTAACACAAGAGTCATTCATTCATTGATTCATCATCAGCCGCTTCTCCGGGGTAGGGTCGCGGTGGCAGCAAGCTAGTAGGGCACTCCTGACGTCCCTGTCCTCAGCAACGCCCTCCAGCTCCTCCTGGGGGATCCGAACGCGTTCCCAGGCCAGATTGGACATGTAGTCCCTCCAGCGAGTTCTGAGTCTACCCCGGAGTCTCCTTCCAGTTGGCTGTGCCCGGAAAACCTCCAAAGGAAGGCGCCCAGGAGGCATCCTAATCAGACGCCCGAACCACCTCAACTGACTCCTTTTGACGCGAAGGAGCAGCGGCTCTATTCCGAGCTCCCTCCGGATGTCTGCGCTCCTCACCCTATCTCTAAGGCTGAGCCCAGACACCCTACTGAGGAAACTCATTTCAGCCGCTTGTATCCGCGATCTCACCCTTTCGGTCACTACCCAAAGCTCATGACCATAGGTGAGGATTGGAACGAAGATTGACTGGTAAATTGACAGCTTTGCCTTCAGGCTCAGCTCCCTCTTCACCACAACAGTCCAGTACAACGTCCGCATTACTGCTGATACTTCACTAATCCACCTGTCAATCTCCCGCTCCATCCTGCCCTCACTCATGAACAAGACCCCAAGAGACTTGAACTCCTTCACTTGAGGCAACAACTCATCCCCAATCCAGAGGGAGCAATCCACCATTTTCCAATAGAGAACCATGGCCTCAGACTTGGATGTGCCAACTCTCATCGCGGCCATTTCAAACTGAGCTGTAAACCATCCCAGTGCACACCGGAGGTTGTGTTCTGATAAAGCCAACAAAACCACATCATCTGTGAAGACCAGAGATGCAATTCTAAGGTTCCCAAAATGGACACGCTCCTCACCTTGGCTGTGCCTTGAAATCCTGCCAATGAATATCACAAACAGAATCGGAGACAAGGGACAACCTTGGCGGAGTCCGACACCCACCGAAAATATGTTTGACTTTGTGCCGAGAATGCGGACACAGCTGTCAGTTTGGTTGTACAAGGACCAGATGGCTTATAGCAACTGCCCTGGTACCCTATACCCCCGTAGTATCCCCCACAGAGTGCCCCAGGGTACACGGTCATAAGCCTTCTCCAAGTCCACGAAACACATGTAGACTGGCTGGTCAAACTCCCATGTCCCCCTCAGCACTTCCGCAAGGGTTAAGACTTGGTTCGTTGTTCCACGGCCAGGACAGAATCCGCATTGTTCCTCCTGGATCTGAGGTTCGACAGCTGGTCGGCGCCTTCTTTCCAGCACCCTCGAGTAGACTTTCCCAGGGAGACTGAGCAATGTGATGCCCCGATAATTGGAGCACACCCTCCGGTCCCCTTTTTTAAATATGGCAACCACCACCCCAGTCTGTCACTCCACAGGTACTGTCCCCAACCTCCACATGACGCTTAAGAGGCGTATCAACCAAGACAGCCCAACAATGTCCAGAGCCTTCAGCATCTCGGGGCAAATCTCATCCACACCCAGCGTCTTGCCACCGAGGAGCTTTTTAACTACCTCAGAGACCTCTGCCAGGGATGTGGGTGGGGCTTCCCCTGAGTCTTCAGACTCTACCTCCTCCACTGAGGATGTGTTAGCCGGGTTCAGGAGCTCCTCAACACAAGATCTAGATGTTAATTGAGAGATTGCATCCAGAATAAGGTCATTTCCAGAAAGTATTCAGTTCAGATCAAGTTGATATCTTTACGTAAACTCCACTTCCCTCCTACCAGGGAATGCACATGTACATCTTTATATCAACACCATCTGCTGTGAACTCCTAATGGGTTAGGACAACTCTGGTGTTCCCCTAAACACTGTTGGACCTAAGAGCTCTTTCCGAAGGAAGGAATGTTAATAACATGTTCTCACTTCTCACTTCTGTTTGTAAAAGTATGACCAGTGTTCCTTTATTCTGAGAATTTTGGGGCCATTGGAACTGATTTCCAAATCAAAGATGCTTGATCACTATGGGCCCAGATAAATAGTTGATATGTGGCCGTGGATCAAAACTTTCAAAACTGAGTGAAAACAACGAGACAAAAATATATTCAAGCAAAAATTGACCATCAGTGTCTGTAGTCTTAATTCAGCCTGTGCATGTGTGTTTGTTCGTCTGCTGCTGCAAACGTTTGATAATCAGGGATCATTACAGGAATCACACAGGGACCATTTAAGTGTGGTAAATCTAATTGATGGGTATTTCATTTCATTCCCTTTCCTTTTACCCCTGACTCTCAGCCCATGGAGACAACAGAGGGTGAGGTCCAGTTCCGGCCTCGGACAGGGAAGGCAGCCTCCACTCCTCTCCTGCCTGAGGTGGAGGCCTACCTTCAACTCCTTCTGGTGGTCTACCTTACTAACAACAAGAGATACACTGAGGTGGGTGTTTGTGGTTCTGTTAAGTGTCTGTTTGTCTGCCTTTGTGAGGGTTGACTGGACAACTTCAACTTATCCATCTTTCTGTCTTTGCCAGTTGGCTGATATAACTGTTTGTCATGTCTTTTTGCCTTCAAATTTTTCTCTTACTCTCTCTCATTCTTTGAGATATTTGTATTTGATAGTCTTAAAAAGCCAACTGTCAAATTTTTACTGTAGCCGGTAATGTTGTCTTTTCTGCCTGCCATTCAAATAATATATATAAATGTACCAACTATTATTCAAAGGCTGTGTTCTGTTTGTGGCATAATTGCAGCTGCTGCATTTGTGAGTGTGGCGGTTCACATTCAGAATTACATTGGCCAGGTTGGCTTTGAGTGGAAAATTGTCTGTGTTTGCATCACGTGGCATTAAGTTTCTGTCCATAGGCCCAAAAAGTGTCGGACGACCTGCTTCAGAAGATCGGCTCCCAAAACCGTAGAGCTCTGGATTTGGTGGCTGCTAAGTGTTACTACTACCATGCACGGGTGTACGAGTTTCTCAACCAGCTAGACACCATCCGCAGGTACCCAAACACACTTACTTCTATGTAGTAACTGTGCTCGACTTACCACAACCAACAGATATCACAATTTTGGACACTCACTGATAAATGTACAGCATGGCCTGTATTGATATTGTTATTGTAGCATTTTTCTATTTGCCAACTGCAACTTTGTTTTCATTGCACTATTACTATATGCCTGGTTGTTTAATGTTGCATTTTAACTTGCTACTCTGTATGTATGGTATGCTGTATAGATTAAGGACAGAAGTGGCTACCTTTTGTATGTTTTGCAGTTTATATTTTACCATTATATTAATCTTTTACCTTTTGTCTTTATAGTTTTACATTTTATTCTTTTTCATTTTTTTTTTTTTTAGATTTTATTGTTGAGCAACTGCAAGTAAACATCACATTGCACTGGCCACACCATGTGTAACTTTAAAGAACACATGAGGAAACACACACACACACACACACACACACTTATTCTAAAGCCAATGGAAAAACACAGGAAAGTGCTAACCAATCTTTGATCTTTTTACTCTCTCGGACAAGTTTCCTCCACACCCGCCTGCGCACGGCCACGCTGCGTCATGATGCAGATGGCCAGGCTGTCCTGTTGAACCTCTTGCTGAGGAACTACCTGCAGTTCAACCTGTATGACCAGGCAGAAAAGTTGGTCTCCAAGTCAGTGTTCCCTGAGCTGGCCAACAATAACGAGTGGGCCAGATACCTCTACTACACAGGTGAGGAGAGAGAATTGCCTTTTGATACCCTTGGCTCCATAATGATATCACCATAAGGAAAGAGATTGTTTAGGGAAAGAGATTGTTGAGATTGTGTCTCAGGAAATACTCTCAGTGACTGTTAAAAGGCTGCTATGGTTAATAGAAAAAAAAAAAAAAATTTCCTGCTGGCGAAATGGAGAGAGAGTCAAGTCAATTTTGTTTGTATACCTCATTATCACAAATTACAAATTTGCCTCTGGGCTTTATAGCAATACAACATCCTGTCCTTAGACCCTCGCTTCGGATAAGGAACAAGTGCTGAAAAAAGACTTTAACAGGGAGAAAAAAATAGGAAGAAACCTCAGAGAGAACAACAGAAGAGGGATCTCTCTCCCAAGGTTGACAGATGTGCAATTGATGTTGTGTGTACACAATTTACAGAATCCAATATTGAAAGAGGATAGAAATATAATGGAATTATAAAATATATGAAGGATATGATGAGGGGGATGCCAGGCAGTAACCAGATGCCAGATCCATAACAGCCCAGGACCTGAGCCACATGACCACCATCACTATGTAGACCTGACAGGAGGACAGACTACACATGCACACAAGAGACTCGCATCGTACCGTTCACATAAGTGGGAGAAGAGAGAGAGAGAGCGAGAGAGAGAAAAACAAACAAGAGTCATAGCTGAATGGGAGAAGAATATAACATTGAAACAGGATGACAAATTATATGGATTTATAAGATATATAAAAAGAAAATATGATGACGGGGATGCCAATCAGTGTCCCGGTGGTGACGTCGGTCACCATGGAGACCTTGGAGGAGGACAGATGGCACATGCACACAAGGGAGACTCATTACATTACAGTCATTTAGCTGACGCTTTTATCCAAAGCGACTTACAATAAGTGTGTTTAACATAGGAAATCAGGAGAACTACTAGTCATCAGAGGTCATAAGTGCATCTAAACAAGCATCTAAGAGCAAAACTAGTGCTAAAGTAAAAGTGCAAGAAAGAGATTTAAAAAAAAATTTTTTTTTATGAGTGAATACAATAAGTGCTAAGAACAAGTAACGGGGTAGTAGTTCTTAAAGAGGTGAGTTTTCAACCTGTGCCAAAAGATGGGCAGCGACTCCGCTGTCCTGACATCAGTGGGGAGTTCATTCCACCACTGTGGGGCCAGGACAGAAAAGAGCCGTGACCGGGTCGATCGGCAGCAAGGGCATCTGAGCGACGGGGCAACCAGGCGTCCCGAGGCAGCAGAGCGAAGTGGTCGGGCGGGGATGTAGGGCTTGACCATGGCCTGGAGATAGGAAGGAGCTGTTCCTTTCACTGCCCTGTAGGCTAGCACCAGAGTCTTAAACTAAATGTGAGCAGCTACTGGGAGCCAGTGTAGGGACATGAGAAGGGTAGTTGTGTGGGTGAACTTAGGGCGGTTGAACACCAGACGAGCTGCAGCTTTCTGAACAAGCTCACGTTACACCATTCATATACACAGAAGAAGAGAAAAGAGAAGACATCATTCAGAGAGAGAGAAAAGATGTGAGAGAAGAGAACAGTTTGCAATAGTCAATTATGCTCAGTAATCGCATTGGTAGAACAGTGCTTGGTAAATTCATTGAGGCAGAAAATGACCTGCCATGCAGTACGGGTTGTGACGCACTCAACTTAAAGGCAGCTAATTGTAGGCAAAGGCAAAAGGATGTGTTTTAAGTTTGGATTTAAAGAAACTCAACAGACTGATTGTTTGACGGCCGCAGGCAGGTTATTCCACATGAATAGGGCCTGATAGGAAAAGGCCCTGCCACCAGCTGACTTCTTTTTAACTTTGGATACACACAGGAGCCCTGTATTTTGGAAGTGGAGAGCTTGAGATGGAATGTACGGCTTAGGGAGATCAGACGGTATGGTGGGGCAAGCCCATTAGGATTTTATTAGTCAGCAGAAGTACCTTGAAGTCTGATCTAACATGGATAGGAAAGCCAATGAATGGAAGCAAGACTAGGTGTAATATTGTCAAATTTTCTAGTGTTAGTTAGGATTCTAGCTGCAGCATTTTGAACCATCTGAAGACTTAGTACCAGCATGGCGCAGACCTGAAAACAGAATATTACAGTAATCAAGTCTGGATGAAATAAATGCCTGTATTAAGAGTCTCTGTGTCAGCCATAGACAAGAAAGACCGAATTTTAGCTATGTTACTTAAGTGAAAAAAGGCAGTCTTGGTGATTTCTTTAACGTGCTTAACAAAGGAAAGGCTGGGATCAAACGTAACATCAAGATTTTTGGCTGCCACACTTTGTGAAATCACAGAGTTGTCGATTGTTATTGTTACTTGATCAAATTGCTGTCCATGTCTAGCAGGGCCAATGACCAGCATCTCAGTTGTATCTGAATTTAAAAGCAGGAAATTTAGTGACATCCAATTTTTCACAGCAGCCAAGCAGGCCTCTAAATTAAGTCATTTGAGTATGATCATCGGCCCTTATAGGCACATACAGCTGAGTATCATCCGCATAGCAATGGAAATTCCATGATTGTGTATAATTTGTCCAAGAGGTGAAATATAAAGAGAGAAAAGTAGAAGGCAAAAAATTGAGGCCTGAGGTATGCTATATTTAACGTCAGAGAATTTTGATGTAATAATATTATAGCAGACAGAATGTGTTCTTCCAGATAAGTAGGACTTAAGCCAAGAAAGCGTTAAGCCAGAGACACCAAAATTACAATTTATTCTGTCTAATAGTATACAGTGATCAATGGTGTCAAAGGCTTCACTGAGGTCTAGTAGTAGAAGTACAGAAGTGGACATCAGAGTCCATAGTTAGTAGATCGTTCACCACTGTGGTCAGAGCAGTTAAAGTGGAGTAACAGGCCCTGAAAGCCGATTGAAAAGGATCATATATATATATATAGTTTTCTTCTATATTGGTCAAAAGTTGTTGATACACAACTCTCTCAAGTACTTTAGAAAAAAAATTAATATTAGAGACTGGTCAATAATTATTAAGAGAACCTTGATCTAGGGGCAGTTTTTTAAGTAGAGGTTTAACCACAGCTGTCTTAAAACTGATGGGAACAGTGCCAGTAGTAAGTGATAAATTAACAATGTCTAGCATTGTAGGTCCAAGGAGAGGCCAGAGGTCTTTAAAACGTTTTGCTGGTAAAGGGCCAAATAGGCAAGTAGTTGGTTTAAAAGCTGACATGAGCTTAGTCAAAGTATCAAGAGAGATAGTCTGAAAAGCTGTAAGAACAGGGCTATCAGTGACTAATTTTATAGATTTGAATTTGGTAAGGCAGGAGTAGCTGGAGCTGAACTAATTTTGTTGATGATCTCATCAAACTTATTGCAGAAAAAGTCTAGAAACTCATGGGCCGTGAATGGTGAGCAGCTAATAGATGGCTGCTTTTTAGGAAATTTAGATTGTGTCAAAGAGAAATCTGGGGTTATATTTTTAATATTGATTAAGCGAGAGAGGTCCACTGCTTTTGCAGCAGCTAAAGCACTCTTATTGCAATACTTGTAATTCAGCACTCTTGCCAAGATCGGTACAATTTTGATTTTCGCCATTTACGTTCCCGTCTCCTGCAGGCCTGCTTAAGAGTACGTGTCTCATCATTAAACCAGGGTGTATGCCTCTTTAGTCGCCTAGCTCTGGTAGTAAGTAAGAGGTGCAACTGAATCGAGGAGACTAGAGAGGGCCACATTTAAGTCACTAGTGAAATTTTTAAGAGTCAGACTCTACTGTGAAAGGAGCCAAGACTTCAGGCAACTGCTGGCCAAATGCAGCTACAGTGGATGGACCAATGTGGTGAGTGGCTATTACATCTGTGGCAAGATTAACAGGACAGTCCAATAATGCTTAAAATTTGATGAGAAAATGAGAGAGATTGAGAGATAGAAGGAAGGATGTAAGAATGTGAGTGGGCCTAATTCATTCAGTACACTGGCAAAAGGGAATATGGGGCCATTTGTGAAGTTACAAGTATATGTTAAAAATCATATATATATATATATACTATATATATATATACACTACCGTTCAAAAGTTTGGGATCACCCAAACAATTTTGTGTTTTCCATGAAAAGTCACACTTATTCACCACCATATGTTGTGAAATGAATAGAAAATAGAGTCAAGACATTGACAAGGTTAGAAATAATGATTTGTATTTGAAATAAGATTTTTTTTACATCAAACTTTGCTTTCGTCAAAGAATCCTCCATTTGCAGCAATTACAGCATTGCAGACCTTTGGCCTTCTAGCTGTTAATTTGTTGAGGTAATCTGGAGAAATTGCACCCCACGCTTCCAGAAGCAGCTCCCACAAGTTGGATTGGTTGGATGGGCACTTCTTGCGTACCATACGGTCAAGCTGCTCCCACAACAGCTCAATGGGGTTCAGATCTGGTGACTGCGCTGGCCACTCCATTACCGATAGAATACCAGCTGCCTGCTTCTGCTCTAAATAGTTCTTGCACAATTTGGAGGTGTGTTTAGGGTCATTGTCCTGTTGTAGGATGAAATTGGCTCCAATCAAGCGCTGTCCACTGGGTATGGCATGGCGTTGCAAAATGGAGTGATAGCCTTCCTTATTCAGAATCCCTTTTACCCTGTACAAATCTCCCACCTTACCAGCACCAAAGCAACCCCAGACCATCACATTACCTCCACCATGCTTAACAGATGGCGTCAGGCATTCTTCCAGCATCTTTTCATTTGTTCTGCGTCTCACAAACGTTCTTCTTTGTGATCCAAACACCTCAAACTTGGATTCATCCGTCCACAACACTTTTTACCAGTCTTCCTCTGTCCAATGTCTGTGTTCTTTTGCCCATCTTAATCTTTTTCTTTTATTGGTCAGTCTCAGATATGGCTTTTTCTTTGCCACTCTGCCCTGAAGCCCAGAATCCCGCAGCCGCCTCTTCACTGTAGATGTTGACACTGGTGTTTTGCGGGTACTATTTAATGAAGATGCCAGTTGGGGACCTGTGAGGCGTCTGTTTCTCAAACTAGAGACTCTAATGTACTTATCTTCTTGCTCAGTTGTGCAACGCGGCCTCCCACTTCTTTTTCTACTCTGGTTAGAGCCTGTTTGTGCTGTCCTCTGAAGGGAGTAGTACACACCGGTGTAGGAAATCTTCAATTTCTTAGCAATTTCTCGCATGGAATAGCCTTCATTTCTAAGAACAAGAATAGACTGTCGAGTTTCAGATGAAAGTTCTCTTTTTCTGGCCATTTTGAGCGTTTAATTGACCCCACAAATGTGATGCTCCAGAAACTCAATCTGCTCAAAGGAAGGTCAGTTTTGTAGCTTCTGTACCGAGCTAAACTGTTTTCAGATGTGTGAACATGATTGCACAAGGGTTTTCTAATCATCAATTAGCCTTCTGAGCCAATGAGCAAACACATTGTACCATTAGAACACTGGAGTGATAGTTGCTTGAAATGGGCCTCTATACACCTATGTAGATATTGCACCAAAAACCAGACATTTGCAGCTAGAATAGTCATTTACCACATTAGCAATGTATAGAGTGTATTTCTTTAAAGTTAAGACTAGTTTAAAGTTATCTTCATTGAAAAGTACAGTGCTTTTCCTTCAAAAATATGGACATTTCAATGTGATCCCAAACTTTTGAATGGTAGTGTATATATATATATATATATATGTGTGTGTGTGTGTGTGTGTGTATATATATGTATGTATATACATATATATACATATATATATCAACACAGATACAGGAAAAAAAAATGAATACATTGCAGTGCAGGCCTGTTTCGTGTGTCTAGCACTCATCAGCTGTTAAATGTGAGACGCACGAAACAGGCCTGTACTGCAATGTATTAAAAAAAAAAATCCTGTATCTGTTTTAAAATTCCGCTCCTCCGCAGCACTCGCAACACCATTGACGGTTTCGGAAAAAACTGCTATATATATATGTGTGTGTGTGTGTGTGTGTGTGTGTGTGTGTGTGCGCGCGTGTATATATGTGTGTGTGTATATATATATGTATATGTGTGTGTGTGTATGTTTAGATATGTGTGTGTGTGTGTGTGTGTATATATATATGTGTGTGTGTGTGTGTGTGTGTGTGTGTGTGTGTATAGTATTAAACATTAGAAATATTTGAGCTCAACAAAATTGGACAAAAAGTTAATGAGCAAAGAGAGCACAATATTTACCATCATCCATCCATCTATTATTCGAACCGTTTATCCTGCTCTCAGGGTCGCGGGGATGCTGGAACCTATCTCAACAGTCATTGGGCGGCAGGCGGGGAGACATCCTGGACAGGCCGCCAGACCATCACACGGATTTACCATCATAACTTAGTAAAATATTATTCAAAAATGAATTAGTTGATTAGGGCATAGAGGGAGAATGACAGGCTGCACTGGTTGGCGGTCCAATGAAGATGCATTTAGAGCAGCACTGCAGGCTTCCACAATGTGACGTATATTCAGATATAACAGAATTGGTTGGTTGGAGTTTGCCAGGGGAGGACGTTTGATTTGAGTAACCGCCCGTAATGACTGGGCAATTTTAGAAGAATTTTGACGTGGATAAGCGATCAGCTAATTTCCGTTTGGTGGTAGAAAATCATTCATATTTGCTCAATCTCGCTTTCATTTATTGAACGTTTTTGTAAGTGTATCCCTGCAGGTGCAGTGCTTTGGAGTAAAAAAAATAATAATGTATTTTTGTGGAAGAGAAACACATTATTATTATAAACAGAAATGAAACAAATATTTTTAGTGAATTTCTAGAACCCAGTGTTGAATAGATATAAATTAACTGCAAATAAGGAGTGAACAAAAATGAAAAAAAAACTTCACTTTATGAGACCTTTAAAGACAAATGGGCCAGGTAACACCTTTCAGAACAGGAGAAACTGAATTCAAATCAAATATAGAAATTTCACATTTCCTCTATTTTCTTTTGTGTTACAAATAATGTTACCATTACATACAATTGTCCAGGAAATAGGGTTGATGATATAAATATTAGGGGTATTCTTTTGCAGAAGTACCAAGTAGGTGAATATTGTAGGAGAGAGAACTGCTGTATGCAGATTTGACCTATTTGTGATTGTTAGTTCTTGCTTTTTCCACTTTGTACGGAAATATACCCATCATTCCCTTATTTTTTTACTTACTTTTCACTTAGATACCTTGATTTTCGTAAGTAGACTGATATTGACATCGACCCCCCGCCATTAATTTTGAATCTTGTGCTCATGTACTTATTGTCTTTATGTTGAGCATGCCATTAAGTCAAACTTCTTGTATGTCCAAACTTATTTGTCTGCTTACTTAACTTGATGTTAAAACCCCCCTTCTCCTTCTCTACTTTCTCTCTGTGCCTCCCTCCCCTAGGTCGTATTAAAGCCATCCAGTTGGAATACTCGGAGGCCAGGCGAACACTTACCAATGCCCTGAGAAAGGCCCCGCAGCACACTGCTGTCGGCTTTAAACAGACGGTCAGCACATGCATATGCACCAACATACAAGTACTATTGTACACATACTTCACATTTTCAGACAACGGCATGTGCCATTACATATATTCTTTTTAACGGTTGTATTTCCTTCCAAATGAAAATGTATGCATTATTATATTCATGCGCACATAATCACATATTCTGTTAAACATCAGTACTATGCATGCATTGTTGTACAAACACCACACTTTTTTCACATGCAGTCCTGCACAAACCCATACATTACATGGTTGCCAAGTGATAGCTGTTATGGCTTTATTTGTCCTACTATCTTATTTTTCTTTTTTCCTCCCTGTTCCTCATCAATCCCTCCATTATTTTCCTCCTTCCTTCCTTTTCCCCCTTTCGTAACTATATTCCTTCCCTTGTTCCTACTTTCTCTCCCTCCAGGTCCATAAGCTGCTGATTGTCGTGGAACTATTGCTGGGGGAGATTCCAGACAGGCTTCAGTTCAGACAGCCCTCACTAAAGAGATCCCTTATGCCTTACTTCCTCCTCACACAAGGTACACACATATACCAACAGTCACTCACTGTCACATAAACACATGCGTGTATGTAGATACGGATAGGTACAGTCACACTCCCTCTCAATTCTGTGTCCCCAATATCCAAAACAACCTTGCTATTGAGCAGTGGTTTTCAAACTATGGGCTGTGACCCACAAGGTCACAGCAGGGGGCCAACAGGGTCACTGGGTGTCCATAATAAACATTTTATTTGGAGACAGAATTTAAGTAAAAATGAAACGGGGAGTGTATTTTTTTAATACTTTTGTAATCAATGGGAAAATGCAGTTAATTAATTGTTCCCCAAAATATCACTTAAATAATGCTTAATGCTGACATATTGTCTGTCTCATTATGTCATCATGAAAGACTGAAAATGGGAGTACTGTATCAATGAACAATAGAGTTTTGTTAATTACCTCGCTTTTTGACAGGTGATTAGAATTTATTACTTATTTTACTGCACAAAATATTTGGTGGGTCCCAGGACAAAAAGTATCTCCATAGATGGGTCATGGCATAAAAAAGTTTGGGAACCCATGCTGTGAGAGACAGTGCTCGCTGATTGCAGTTTTAAGGAGCAGCCTTGTTGGCTCCAGATACATTCTGTGGCTGTTACCTGGTAACCTCAGCCCATGCATTTCTTATTAATGCTTTGTCAGCCTTTGCATCTATCCAGTCAGTGTACTTAGATTATGTTTTCATGGCGTTATCACTGTGGTACCGTTACTCCTTTCACACCAAACTAGTCCTGGGTTTTTACTGAAATTGCTTTTTGTGTGTTGATAGTTCTACATGCTTGTCTGACCACATCAGGGAGCAAAGTCATTCATGGTTAGTCGAAGGTGGGGATGGAGAGGGATGGGATGATAATGAGGAAGTCTTTGTTTGACTCTTTTGCCCCTTTCCCACTGGACAAAAAACCCACTAACATCTGGCTTTTATCTTTGGTGGGAAAGGTTAAATTCGACAGTCAGTTCTGGGGAAAAATGACCCTGCATGCTAACTTCGGTGGGAAAAGGGCATTTGTGTCGTGATTACAAACATTCAACGCACTAGGGACGAGCAGTGAGCAGCTGGTGGTAGAAATAGTTGTGTAGAGAATGAACAGGTAGAATTTGCACACCACTTAAGACCCTGCCCATTTTCACACCTGGCTATTGCTGCAGAAAATGGTTGTAGACTTCAGAATGTCAGTTTTCTGAATTTTTCAAATAATTTTAGATTCAGATTCTCAAAATCCAAATGTCGGAAAGGAGCTTTTCGGTGTTGGTTGTAACATTGGAAACCTTGTTGCAAGTGAATGGGGGGGCTTTCCAAGAAAAAGCTGGAATCTACTTGGTGGTGTGTAAGGGGGTCTTCTCAACAATCCCAGGCTGTGAAACCTAGAAAAATAACAGGAATATCTGAAAGAGTCTTTTTTTGTACATCAGTATTGGAAGTCAATAACTAGTATTGTCACTAGAGGGGGTTGTTTTTCTTTCTTACTGAGCATCACATTCTCTAGTTGAGCCAAGTTTATGATGGAATTTGATACAATCAAATTACTGTCATTCCATGTTGTGATTGATAACATCACATGGCTGTACTGGGACACCAGCTGTATTGTACTGTTGTTGATAAGGCTTGATAATGTTATTCATATAACTTTGTCCCCAAATGACAGCCCCGAAGCAATTACATTGTTTTTTTTAAATTTTGTAATAACAAGACAGAGGTACTAACAGCATTTGTAACACAGGTGTTGTCTTATCCTGGGTGCAACCACATTATTAGCGTAGTGACGCTTTCATTTTTTTAATCTCCCCATAGCTGTGAGAACAGGTAACCTGGCCAAGTTTAACCAGGCTCTGGAGCAGTTTGGAGAGAAGTTCCAGACAGATGGCACTTACACACTCATCATCCGTCTCCGACACAATGTCATCAAGACTGGTAAGAAGTATGACTGCATCTCAGACTGTCTTTGTGTGTTTCTCATTGAGTAGCTCTGTTTGATTCCTCTTCTGTTGCTCTTTGTGCCTTGTGTGTCTTGTTTGTGTGTGTTGAATACACACTTACCAAATCTGATGCTTGTTTACACCCAACGGTTTAATTTTCCTGATCAGACTAAGCATCATGGGCACTTGTTTCCTGTGAGATTGCCCATTTTACTGCACATTATTCAAACCCTAAATGTTCTTCCATTGGATGACTTCTCTAATACAAGTGTGCCCGTCTGTCTGCTCTTGTGTGTGTGTGTGTGTGCGCCTGCGCGCGCACAGTAATTACATACTTTGCACAGCACCATGCATGTGCACACAAGTTTTTGTGACAGAGAACATAACAACCCACTTGCTTCTTTTTAACATAAAGCAGAATTTATACTAAGTGGCCACTTTATTAGGTACACCTATCTACACTGCTCAAAAAAATAAAGGGAACACATAAGCAATGCAATGTAGCTCCAAGTCAATCACACTTTTGAGATATCAACCTGTCCAGTTAGGAAGCAACACTGATTTGTGAATCAATTTCACCTGTTGGTAAATTGTCTAATTTCCACCAGGTGGAAATTAGACAATTTGCAAGACAACCCCTATAAAAGGAATGGATTTGCAGGTGGTGGCCACAGACCATTTGCCTGTCCTCATCTTTTCTGGCCGATCTTTGGTTAGTTTTTCGTTTTGCTAGTGCCCTCACCACTAGAGGTGGCATGAGGTGGTATCTGCAACCTACAGAAGTTGCTCAGGTCGTGCAACTCATCCAGGATGGCACATCAATGCGTGCTGTGGCAAGAAGATTTGATGTGTCTCCCAGCACAGTGTCCAGAGCATGGAGGAGGTACCAGGAGACAGGCCAGTACACCAGGAGATGTGGAGGGGGCCGCAGGAGGACAACAACCCCGCAGCAGGACCGCTATCTGGTCCTTTGTGCAAGGAGGAACAGGAGGAGCACTGCCGGAGCCCTACAAAACGACCTTCAACAGGCCACTAATGTGCAGGTTTCTGCTCAAACAGTGAGAAACAGAATGCATGAGGATGGTATGAGGGCCCGACGTCCACAATTGGGGCCTGTGCTCACAGCCCGACACCGTGCAGCCCGATTGACCTTTGCCAGAGAACATCTTGGTTGGCAGATTCGCCATTGGCGCCCTGTGCTCTTCACAGATGAGAGCAGGTTCACACTGAACACATGTGACAGACGTGAGAGAGTCTGGAGACGCTGTGGAGAACGTTCTGCTGCTTGCAACATCCTCCAGCATGACCGGTTTGGCGGTGGGTCAGTGATGGTCTGGGGAGGCATATCCTTGGAGGACCGCACAGACCTCTACGTGCTAGCCAGAGGTACCATGACTGCCATTAGGTACCGGGATGAGATCCTCAGACCCATTGTCAGACCATATGCTGGTGCAGTGGGCCCTGGGTTCCTGCTCATGCATGACAATGCTCGTCCTCAAGTGGCCGGAGTGTGTCAGCAGTTCCTGTATGTCGAGGGCATTGATGCTATGGACTGGCCTGCACGTTCCCCAGACCTGAATCCAATCGAGCACCTCTGGGACATCATGTCTCGTACCATCCGCCAACGCGATGTCGCACCACAGACTGTCCAGGAGTTGACCGATGCCCTGATCCAGGTCTGGGAGGAGATCCCTCAGGAGACCATCCGTCGTCTCATCAGGAGCATGCCCAGACGTTGTAGGGAGTGCATACAGGCACGTGGAGGCCACACACACTACTGAGCCTCATTTTGAATCGTCTTGAAGAATTTCCACAGAAGTTGGATCAGCCTATTTTCTCATTTTCCACTTTGATTTTGAGTATGATTCTGAATCCAGACCTTAATGGGCTAATGATTTTGATTTCCATTGATCATTCTTAGGTTATTTTGCTCTAAACACATTCCTCTGTCTAATAAATAAAGATTTTCAGCTGAAATATTTCATTCATCGAGGTCTATATTGTGTTTTTAGGTGTTCCCTTTATTTTTTTGAGCAGTATAGTATGGGGTAGGACATTGTTGTCTCAGGAACAGGCTGAATTCTTCATTGCATGGATTAAACAATTTGCTGGAAATGTTCCTCAGGGATTTAGGTCCTTGCTGACTCGATAGCATCATGGAGTTCCTGCAGATTTTTTGGCCCCACATTCATGCTGTAAACTTCCAGTTCCACCTCATCCCAAAGGTGCTCTGTTAGGTTTAGATCTGGAGACTGTACAGACCATTGGAGTACACCGAAGTCACTGTTCATGTTCATGTAACCAGTTTGAAATGATGCGTATTATTCTGCTGGAAATAGTCATTGGAAAACGGGTAGACCATCGCTAAAATGGAGTTTATGTGGTCAGCAATGATGCTCATGTATGCTGTGGCATTCAAGTGATGCTAAAGTGATGCTACATTCCCCACACCATTAAACCACCACCAGCTTCTACATTTACCAAAAGGCAGGATTGATTTGTGCTGTTTAAGCCAAATTCTGACCCTACCATCCTCATACCTAAGAAAAAAATCAAGATTTGTCAGACTAGGCGATATTTTTCGAATCGTCAATTGTTCAGTTGAAGATCCCGTGTTCACTGTAGCCTCTAAGGTTGTGCATCTCTGCTCTGAGCCCGATACGATACGTTATCTCGATACATTAAAGATACATATGCAACAACTACCGATGTGATATGATACGAGTCACCCCCAATTCTAATGCAGTGCAATTCAACCAGATTTGATGTAGCACAATGCGATATGATGCGATTTGACTCGATGCAGAGGAATGATGTTATGCAATTCAATGAGTTTGATTATTCATTAACCAAATAATATTAAGACCTTTCACAAACAGGCCTTTTTTAACAAGTCCTGTATGAGTGTTCTCTGTCTGTCTCAAGTTTATAGTACAGTTACAGTACACTTTCATAACACCTGGCTCACATAATAGGATGCTCAAGATAAATAACAACAGTGAAGCATAGTGCAATATGAAATATCTACTGCCAGGCAGCAGACAGATGTGTTTAACATTCTTTCAGCAGCAGGTAGGCTAACTGAGCAGTGAGCAGCAGAAAACAGTTTCTATATTATGAACAATAAAATAACCTTTCACAGAAGTCTTTCATAACTGCTGCTTCAAATGGAAAATTTTTAAACTACTATTGGCAGTCAGATGCTGCTGTAAAAAAAAACACCAGTCTCACTGTCATAATCAAAACAGTCATGACACTAAAATAGCTTAGCTGTGATGACAATTTGAAAACAAAAGACCCACCCACTCATCATCAATGAAGTGTACTGTGAACGTAAAATAAGAGTCAGTGGTGCAAGACGTCCAGCATTGCAACCCTTTGTGCATTGCTCAATGACTCAGCCATCTGTCTTCTCACTTTGTTGTACAGCGCAGGAATTTGTTTTTCGGTGAATAGCTTCCTATTTGGTATTTTGTACCTAGGCTCCAAGATGTGGAGGAGATATTTGAAACCCTCGTTCTCTGTAACGCACTGTAAGGCTGGATATCTTTACGACTAAAGAAGGCTATGGCGTCAGTTATTTTCTTTGAATGAGTGGAGCTGTTAGCCAGTGGGGCCTGAAAGAAACTTGCAATACTTTGCTCACCACTCTTGGGGCTAGTAGCATGAGATGAATCCGAGCCCGAGGCGGGGGGAGGCTGGGGCACTGGCAGGCATCTCATTCACACCATGCCTCCACTTCAAGTGAGTAATAAGGTTAATTGTACTGCCTGTGTACTTTACAGCAGCACAGCACATGTTGCAAATTGCATTTGCCTTGTCAATTGCCCATCGTTTTCCTAAAATCTGTAGTGTTGCCAAACTTTTGATTTGTTATTGGTAGCTGGTGTGTGTATTTGCTCCTCCTCCACTGTGTTTGTTGTGACACGCCTATGGCATCCGCACGCTAATGTAACATAACGTAAAGTAATGTAGGAGGAAGCCATATAACCTCTAATAATTAAATGGATTGGTTTTTACCGATGCAAAGACGTATGAACCAATGCATCTAGATTTCATCCTAAATTGTATCCAGTTCACAGCTGGTCTACCAGTGCCCGCGCATGTCCATGTATCAATACGAATCAGTTAATCTTCCCATCCCTAGTAGCCTCACCTTCCTGTTCTTAGCTGACAGGAGGGGAACCCAGCATCTTCTGCTATTGTAGCCCATCCGCTCCTCAGTTCAAGGTTTGTTATCCATTCGAAGATGCCTCTCTGCTCACCACTGTTGTTATTTGAGTAATTGTGGCCTTTCTGTCAGCTCATTAGTAAGGTGTTTTAACACTCTGAACCGACGCTCTCTTGATGTTTTTTGTGCCATTCTCTTAAGTGCATGAAAACCCTAGGAGGCAAGGTGGAAGGTCAACCCCACCACATTTTGCACCAACCATCATTCCATGGTCATAGTCACTTAGATCACACATCTTCCCCGTTCTGATTGGTCAGACATCTACCTTTTGAGCATGTCTGTATGATTCATATAATTAGTTGACATCCACATGGTTTGCTGTTTGCATTAACAAGCAGGGTGTACCTTATAAAGTGGCCACTGAGTGTAGTTTGAACAAACTACAACTTCTTAAAACTCTCTCACAGAATTTTGTGTCACTCCCCAGGGGTACGCATGATCAGTCTGTCCTACTCTCGGATCTCTCTGGCCGACATCGCTCTTAAACTGCAGCTAGACAGTCCAGAGGATGCCGAGTTTATTGTAGCCAAGGTAACACACACACACACACACACACACACACACACACACACACACACACACAGCTTGTCTACATTCCTTGGTGATCCTATCCTTTCATTTGATTTGATTTCATTATTATTTATTCCACTCATGGTAATACACAGCTCCAGAAAGAAACAAGCAGTTCATGATCACACACAACTCGATTTACACATTCCATGATTGAAAATGAGCAGGGGTAAGAAACTCTTATTTTGCCTGCCCCTTACTCAAACATAAATAAAAAACAGAATAGATGGTCTGTCAGTCAGTTACTCAACAACTAATACTTACAGCACCATGAGAAATGAAAAAGAATCAAAAAGCCATACAAAATAATTCACCATCAACTGAAAACCCATTACCTGACAACTCCATATTGTCTAATTATTGTTTCCTTATACATTTTCTTGAACATGAAGATATTTATACAACCCTTAAGCTCGTTGTCTAAAGAATTCCACAGTTTAACGCCACATACTGAAATACACATCTGCTTTAAAGTAGGACATGCATACTGATGTTTAAAATTAAATTTCCTTCTATAGTCCTCGTCCTCTGAACTAAAAACAAAATTTTTTTGTAAATCTGCTGGTAATACTCTGCTTTTTGTCCTGTACATAGCTAACAATGTCTGTAACTCAATTAAATCTTTAAGTTTCATTAATCCTGACTTAATAAACAGTCCGTTGGTGTGTTCTCTTGGATCCACTTTATGAATAATTCTTACTGCTCTTTTCTGTAATATAACCAATGGCTTTATGTTGCTCATGTACGTGTTGCCCTACACTTACACAGTAACTAAAATATGGCAAAATAAGTGAACAGTACAGAATTTGCATTATCTTGTAATCTAACATTGCTTTGTTCAAAACAGTAATATTCTTAGACACCTTTGTTTTTACATATGCTATATGAGATTTCCATGTCCGTTTGTCATCCATTATTACACCCAAAAATCTAAACTCAGATACTCTTTCAATATCAACTCCATCTATAGACAGTAAAACATATTCATCCTTTTTCTGTTTAGCAAAAACCATAAACTTAGTTTTGTTCAAATTTAATGATAAATTATTTTCATCAAACCATCTTTTTCAGTTTGAGCATTTCATTTACAATGCTTTCTGCTAAACTTTTTAAATCATCTCCTGAACTAAAAAAAATTTGTGTCATCTGCAAACAAAACAAACTGCAATATCTTTGACACTTCACATATGTCATTGATATATAAAATGAAAAGTTTCGGCCCTAACACCGAGCCTTGTGGGACTCCACATTCAGTCTTCATGCACTCAGATATATTGCCAGCAAACTGTACAAATTGTTTTATGTAATTTAAATAACTGCTTAACCAATTTAAAAGTACTCCTCTCACACCATATGTATGTTATTTAGAAATTAATATGTTATCTATTGTGCCGAATGCTTTTTTTTAATCAATAAATACACCTATTATGTATTTCTTACATTCTATTGCTGTTGTAATCTCTTCCATTATTTTCATTAATGCTAAAGATGTAGATCGATTTGTCCGATAGCCATACTGACTCTCACTCAGCAATTTGTTCTTTTCAAGAAAAGCATCTAATTTTTGTACAAACAGTTTTTCAAGCACCTCAGAGAATTGTGAAAGCAAAGACATTGGTCTATAGTTAGTAAAGCTGTGTTTATCTCCCGTTTTAAAAAGTGGAATAACATTTGCTGTTTTCATTCTGTCCGGAAAAATACCTGTACGAAAAGAAAGACTGAAAATATAGCTTAGAGGTTTGATTATACAGTCAATAGTCTTTTTCACTATAATCACGTCGATCCGATCACTGTCAGTTGATGTCTTGTTTTTGGATTTTGCTACAGTGGATCTAATTTCATTTTCACTCACCTCTCCTAGAAACATAGACTGTACCACTTTATTTCCCCCATTCCAGCCACATTCTACTTGCCCACCATTATGTTTTTTTAATGGACTTTGCAAGATTAGGCCCAACATTAACAAAAAAAATAATTAAATTCATTTACCATTTCATTCATAACCTTATTATTGTCATTGTTGAAATATTTGGGCAGATCTATAGACACAGAGTTATTTCCAATTACATTGTTTAATATTTTCCAAGTACTGTGGACGGTTATAGTGGAGAGTTAAGTGACTTTTGACTTCAACTTATGATGCAAAGGTCCCCTTTGGTGGAAGTACCTTAGGGTCATAGAAGAGTTTTTATCCAAAGACACAAGTTAGATCTCATTTTGTATGTGAAATATAGGTGTTTTTTTCAAAATGGCCACCAAAAATACACCAGAACTTACAAACCCCAATTCCAGTGAAGTTGGGACGTTGTGTAAAACGTAAATAAAAACAGAATACAATGACTTGCAAATCCTTTTCGACCTATATTCAATTGTATACACTACAAAGACAAGATATTTAATGTTCAAACTGATAAACTTTATTGTTTTTTGCAAATATTCACTCATTTTGAATTTGACGCCTGCAACACGTTCCAAAGAAGCTGGGACAGGGGCAACAAAAGTCTGGGAAAGTTGAGGAATGCTCAAAAAACACCTGTTTGGAACATTCCACAGGTGAACAGGTTAATTGGAAACAGGTGAGTGTCAAGATTGGGTATAAAAGGAGCATTCCCGAAAGGCTCAGTCGTTCACAAGCAAGGATGGGGTGAGGTTCACCACTTGGTGAACAACTGCGTGAGTAAATAGTCCAACAGTTTAAGAACAACGTTTCTCAACGTACAATAGCAAGGAATTTAGGGATTTCATCATCTACAGTCCATAATATCATCAAAAGATTCAGAGAATCCGGAGAAATCTCTGCAGGTAAGCGGCAAGGCCGAAAACCAACATTGAATGCCCTTGACCTTCGATCCCTCAGGCGACACTGCATTAAAAACCGACATCATTCCATAAAGGATATTACCATGTGGGCTCAGGAACACTAAAGGAAAACCATCGTCAGTTAACACAGTTCGTCGCTACATCTACAAGTGCAAGTCAAAACTCTACCATGCAAAGCAAAAGCCATATATCAACAACACCCAGAAACGCCGCCGGCTTCTCTGGGCCCGGGCTCATCTAAGATGGACTGACGCAAAGTGGAAAAGTGTGCTGTGGTCTGACGAGTCCACATTTCAAAGTGTTTTTGGAAATCATGGACTTCGTGTCCTCCGGGCTAAAGAGGAAAAAGACCATCCAGATTGTTATCAGAGCAAAGTTCAAAAGCCAGCATCTGTGATGGTATGGGGGTGTGTTAGTGCCCATGGCATGGGTAACTTGCACATCTGTGAAGGCACCATTAATGCTGAAAGGTACATACAGGTTTTGGAGCAACATACGTATGCTGCCATCCAAGCGACGTCTTTTTCAGGGACGTCCCTGCTTATTTCAGCAAGACAATGCCAAGCCACATTCTGCATTTGTTACAACAGCGTGGCTTCATAGTAAAGAGTGCG
Organism: Lampris incognitus; assembly: GCF_029633865.1. Lineage (NCBI taxonomy): Eukaryota > Metazoa > Chordata > Actinopteri > Lampriformes > Lampridae > Lampris > Lampris incognitus. The sequence continues at coordinate 22,711,255 of NC_079220.1, read as the reverse complement.
GGTACTAGACTGCCCTGCCTGCAGTCCAGACCTGTCTCCCATTGAAAATGTGTGGCGCATTATGAAGCGCAACATACTACAACGGAGACCCCGGACTGTAGAGCAACTGAAGTCATACATCAAGCAAGAATGAGAAAGAATTCCTCCTACAAAGCTTCAACAATTAGTGTCCTCAGTTCGCAAACACTTATTGAGTGTTGTTAAAAGGAAAGGTGATGTAACACAATGGTAAACATGCCCTTGTCCCAGCTTTTTTGGAATGTGTTGCAGGCATCAAATTCAAAATGCGTGAATATTTGCAAAAAACAATAAAGTTTATCAGTTTGAACATTAAATATCTTGTCTTTGTAGTGTATTCAATTGAATATAGGTCGAAAAGGATTTGCAAGTCATTGTATTCTGTTTTTATTTACATTTTACACAATGTCCCAACTTCATTGGAATTGGGGTTTGTACATCTTTGCTTCTACTATCGCTATAATGAGAAACATTTGTGTCAAAGTGTACATTTTTGTGGTCAAGGAATCAAATTAAATAGGTTTCAAGGCTGAAAACACAATAATTTTCAACTTACCATGACAACTGGGGGGTAAAATATGAAAATTTCATTAAAAAAATAAGGGAAATCAGGGTGACTTTGTATATAGTTCCTTTAATAACTTTAATTTTGTTTTGAAAATGCATTCTTTTAAATTTCCACTCACTGAAATAACTTAAGATTTCAAATATGTGTATTCATTGGATGCAAGTGCTAGGTACTGAGTAGTGCGACATGTTTGTAACTATGTTCACGGTTTTATTGAGACACAATAATGCTTGAGAGATAAACTTGAGGCAAAAATTTCCCATCAATCAGAAGTCAGAAGTAGGCAATGCCATACCTACAATGTTGTAGTGGTGAAAACTAGTTTGTAGTGTTCACACATTGCTAAGCAGATTTTGCATGTGGATGTCTGCCCCACCGCGGGAGCATGACCCATTACATCCACAGAGAGACATGCAGGGCAGCCTCTGCATGCAGCTTTTACAAGGTGCCTTTTACAGGCTTGTCTTACACTTGCAAATAACGAATTCTGACAAGTCCCTTGAAATAGGGGGAGTTGTAGTGCAAACAGGAGTTGGTGCAGTGTCGGGGAGTCCTGCTGCCATCCCCATTGAGAGGGTGAGACTGTAGCATGGTCTTTGACAAGCGTATTGCCTCTCACATGTCCACTCTGAAGAAAGCACATGATTTGGTGATATACAAAGTGAAATACACCGCCTACATTATTCTCAGAAATGTTTACATTATGCCCCTATGCAAAGCTTTCTTACCTGATAAACTAATCGAAGAAGATGCTGATGGAGTGCAACACTGCTTGGTGGCATGTGGTCAAAGTTTGTGAAAGAAGAGGGAGAGTCAAGCAGCATCCACAGTTGTGATGTTGTCCTCGGATATACCGTAGAGCTCCATGACAAGTCTCTGGAGCATGTGTGTGTGGGTTCTGATCATCTCAATGGTGGGGTTTGGGCCAGAAAGCAGTTGAAGAGGTGAGGTGAGCTTGGGCAGGAACTACCACATGGACCAGGCTGTCTTCTTGCCTTTGCCAAAGAATGCTGAGGTAGTGTCGCACCCCGTAAGTGCATGAAATGCTGGCAGTACCATTGCCTTGTGTGATCCAAGACTGTGAGCAATGGTATGTGCTGGAATGTAGCTGATGAGGGAAAAATAAATCAGTTACTAATTGGCTTTATGAAATAAGAGCTAATAGCATAAACAGACCTTAATGAAATGACTGTACCTGACGTGATGGCGTGCTCCTAAGGCAATCCAGAGTTTGTCGATCCTCAGTCCAAGAGCCACAAAAGTGGCAATGGCCAGTACTACAACGTCACTATCACTGCTGCAGACAATCACTCGACGATGTCCAGGAACGGTAGCTGCAGCCACATGCAGGAATACCCGAGCATCGGCTTCCTCATGCGTGCATGGGGCCAGTGCATCAATGTCAGTATCAGCTGGTGAACTTACACAATCCTCAAGCATAGTGATGAAGCGCTCCTTGCCCTGGATCGAGAAAGACGGCGTAATTTAGGGTATGCCGATAATACCTCAGTGATACATTCCAATGATACCTCAATGATACACTAATTTCTAAGTCAATATCTGTGGAAGGGTCATGAGCTTCAAGCTTTTCGCCAGCTCCACGAACAACTCCTGCTTGTTCAGATCCACATGTAGAAAGGCAGCCCAGTTGCCAGGAACTTTGGTCAAGATGGTAACCCTCCTTCTTGCACCGGTACCACTTTGCTCCCGAGTCCCTGACTTCAGACTTGTTTTGGAGTATGCATCCCAGACAATGTTAATGTGACCATTTGTTTCAAACCAGAAGAGGATGTATGATGCGAACACATCTGTGAAATACTGTCCAATGGTCACAGCACTCCCAGGACAAAGCATTTGAACAAGCACAGCACCATCCAGCACAGCTGCAGTTGTCACTGCTCTGTGTTTGTTGAGATCTCTGGGAACGATGCAATCTAGAATCTCACTCTTGTTTCCATGATGCATTTTTCCCCTCCGAGTGAGTGAAGGTGGATGGGGAGAACTTTCATGTGAGAACACTCCCTCATGATTTCGCGACCAGAATGAACAGCCACATGCCGAGAAGGCTTTTGATCAGTGAGTTGGCCGGTCTTATACAACGTTATTGAAAAATTTGGCCCGCACAAAAACTTCTTAAAGGGCATCCTGTGGCGGACACTAGGGGCTATGCCTCTCACCCAGCAGGACTGTGAGCTGGGGGCATGGTTTACGTTCCCGGGCTCACTGGTGCAGGGTTGTTCCTGCTGCAGTTTTGGGTTTTTGGAGTTGAGGAATTAACATCAAACTTGCCTCCGTCTCCTGTGTTTTTCCTTATCCTGCCACATTCGTGACCCCAAATTGAACATGTTTGGAGCAGAAGAGGAGTGTGAATCCACTTCGGCCACGCTGCCCCAACTCTCACAGCTGGCCGTTCTCGCCGCGGCTGTGAAGCTCCCAGAGTTCTGGCAGAGCAACCCGGCTTTGTGGTTCCAGCATGTCGAGGCGCTGTTCCACCTGCGTGGAATCTCCGCGGACGACTCCAGATGCTATTTGGTCATCGCTGCTTTGGACCAGCAGTCCACACGCCGGGCAATGCAGCTGTTGCGCGCCCCTCCGCAACACGATAAATACGTCGCCCTCAAACATCTTCTGCTCCGGAGGTACAGCCTATCTGCCGCAGAGAGGGCAGATAGAATCCTTTCCCTATCCGGTTTGGGCGACGGGACGGCTGTGGATCTCATGGACAATATGCTGTCGCTGCTAGGCTTGGATGAAGGCGGATTCCTTTTCCCGCACGTTTTCCTGCGCCAGCTTCCGTCTCCTGTGCACGTGGCTTTGGCTAACTCCCCGTGTCTGGCCGCTGGTGACTGCCAAGGTTTGGCTGAGGAGGCCAATCGGGTCCTGCTGGCTACCAGATGGTTCTCTGTGCCGAGTGTGGCATCGGAGCCTCTGCAGCCGGCGTCGAAGGATGCAGATCTGGCAGTGGTGGCTGGAGTGACTGCCCGGAGACGGCGCGGGAGAGGCCTCTGTTTCTTCCACCAGCGGTTCGGTGGCAGGGCGAGGCGCTGCGTCCCTCCATGCACGTTTGAGGCGCTGGGAAACTCCAGGGCCAGCGCTCAGGAGCAGCTGTGGGCGCTGGCGGACGTAGTGAGCTGCTCTTCATTAAGGACACGATGTCAGGAAGACGGTTTCTGGTGGACTCAGGCTCTCAAAAGAGCCTACTCCCTCCTGCTAAGACAGACAGGTCAGCCGAAGGCGGCGGCCCACAGTTGAGTGCAGCTAACGGTTCGTCCATTGCGACGTTTGGCACAAGGTTGGTGACTGTTTGCTTCCACAGGCGCCATTTTGAGTGGGACTTTGTAGTCGCCGCCGTTATTGTTCCTATTATCGGCGCGGATGTTCTGTGTGCTAATGGTCTGCTGGTTGATGTTGCAAACCGCCGTTTTATTGATGCTGTGTCTTTCGCCACTTTTGCGTGTGAGACAGGGGGAGCCGGGCCATTAACACACACTAACTTTTTAGCATTAGGGGATGTTTTTCAGCGTTTGCTGGCGGATTTTCCATCGGTGACTACACCTGCCTTTTCCACCGCGGTTACTAAACACAGGGTAGAACATTTCATTCCCACTGTGGGACCGCCAGTTTTTGCGCGCGCGCGCGGCGCCTCGACACAGTAAAATTGGCTACAGCTACGGAGGAGTTCGCCATCATGGAGCGTCTGGGCGTAGCGAGGCGTTCCAACAGCCCATGGGCCTCGCCGCTTCACATGGTGCCCAAGGCGGATGGATTGTGGCGGCCTTGCAGCGACTTTCGCCGCCTGAACAACGTTACCGCCAATGACCGCTATCCCATCCCACATATACACGACTTTTCCATATGCCTGGCAGGTACCACTATTTTCTCTAAGGTGGACCTGGTGCGCGGCTATCATCAGGTTCCCGTGCGCGCAGAGGACGTGCCCAAGACCGCAGTGATCACCCCATTTGGACTTTTTGAGTTCATGTGCATGCCTTTTGGCTTGAAGGGGGCAGCGCAAACCTTTCAGAGGCTGATGGACTCAGTGTTGCGTGACCTTGCTTTCGTGTTCGTTTATCTCGACGACATATTAGTGGCCAGTCCGTCAGCTGAAGAGCACCTGGCGCACCTGAAACAGGTTTTCCGTCGTCTGGACGAACACGGCCTGATAGTCAACCCGGTCAAGTGTCAGTTTGGACTGCCGGTGATTGACTTCTTGGGTCACCGCATTTCGCCGCAAGGCGCAGTGCCGTTGCCTTCTAAGGTGCAAGCGGTGGCGGAATTTCCCCGCCCAGTCTCTGTTAAGGCATTGCAGGAATTCTTAGGCATGGTAAATTTCTATAACCGTTTCCTCCCTCACGCTGCCCACCTCCTTCAGCCATTTTACGAAGCCCTGCGGCTTAAGAAGGCTAACGACCCTGTCAACTGGACTCCCAAACAGGTCCAGGCCTTTGACGGAGCTAAGTGCGCCCTGGCTAACGCTGCCCTCCTCGCCCATCCCACACCCACGGCGTCCATAGCTTTAACAACCGATGCGTCTGACATAGCCGTGGGGGCTGAGGTTGAACAGCGTTTGGCGAATGCTTGGCAGCCACTCGCATTTTTTAGCCGCAAACTGCGAGGTAGCGAGCGCAAGTACAGCGTTTTTTACCGGGATTGCTGGCATTGTACCTTGCTTGCAACCCGGCATTTCCGCTTCCTGCTGGAGGGTCGGCCATTCACGGCTTATGTGGATCATAAACCGCTGACTTTCGCCATGTCCAAGGTGACTGAGCTGTGGTCTGCTCGTCACCTAGCGGCAATCTCTGAGTTCACAACGGACATTCAGCATGTGGCTGGGAAGTCCAACGCTGTTGCTGATTGTCTGTCACGTGTGCTTGTGTGTCCTGTGCACCTCGGTGTGGATTTCTCCGCTATGGCTGCCGACCAGCCCAGCGACCCGGACGTCCTTGCCCTTAGGTCAACGCGTACCGGCCTCAAGCTAGAGGATGCTGTGATGCAGGAAGGCAGTCCTGCCCTCCTCTGCGATGTCTCCACCAGCCGTCCCCGCCCCATTGTTCCAGTGGCCTGGCGCCGTCGAGTTTTCGATTCGATTCACTCCCTCTCGCACCCTGGAGTTCGGGCGTCGGTGAAGTTGGTCGGTTCCAAGTTCGTCTGGCCTGGCCTCCGCAAGGACGTCAAGGGGTGGGCAGCTGCATGTATAGCGTGCCAGCGCGCTAAGGTCCACCAGCACACTAAGTCGCCCCTCGAACCGTTTCCGATCCCTGCCAGACGTTTCGACCACGTGCATGTGGACCTGGTGGGCCCTCTACCTTCTTCACAGGGTTTTACGCACCTGCTCACAATGGTAGATCGGACCACCAGGCGGCCAGAGGCTGTCCCTCTGTCCTCCACAACATCCTCGAATGTTGCACGCGCTTTTCTTTCCTCCTGGGTCGCCCGTTTCGGCACTCCGTCAGATATCACCTCGGACAGGGGCCCCCAGTTCATGTCAGAGCTCTGGTCGGCACTTGCGCGATCCTTGGGTGTGCAGGTACACCGCACTACCGCGTACCACCCGCAGGCTAATGGCTTGTGTGAACGTTTTCAGCGGTCGCTCAAGGCAGCGCTGCGCTCTCGGATAGTAACTGGGTGGATCATTTACCTTGGGTTATGCTCGGGTTGCGTTCGGCTCCTAAGGAGGACCTCGACGCTTCGCCCGCTGAGCTGGTGCTCGGTCAGCCGCTCCGCGTCCCTGGGGAATTTTTGCCTGGGAGTTCCGCTCCTCGACCCCGTCCGGCCGTTTATCCTTTTTTGTCCGACAGCACTCGGGTTCCAGGCCCCGTTCACCACTGTTTTCCGCTGTCGTTCGAGCCTGCGGAGCTCATGTCGGCTCGTTTTGTCTTTGTACGGCATGATACTCACCGCTCGCCCCTCCAACCCCCATACGAAGGCCCATTTCGGGTTCTTGAGACGGGTCCTAAGGGTTTTGTGCTGGATATGGGTGGGCGTAGGGAGCGTGTCACGCTTGATAGGCTTAAACCGGCGCACAGGGTGGCAGGCGATGTTGTGTTTCCGGCCCAGGTTCCCCGTCGGGGTCGTCCTCCTTCCAGGACCGCGGCAGTGTCTTCACGGGTTCAGCATTCTGCTTCTCAGCCGGCATTGGACTGTGTTTCACCTACTGTTTCGGCTGAGGGACAGCAGGCTGCTTAAGCCTCCAGTGAGACACTAATTTTCTTTCCAGGAGTCCCTTCTGGGTGTTCGGGGGGGGCTGTGTGGCGGACACTAGGGGCTGTGCCTCTCACCCAGCAGGACTGTGAGCTGGGGGCGTGGTTTATGTTCCCGGGCTCGCTGGTGCAGGGTTGTTCCTGCTGCAGTTTTGATTTTTGGAGTTGAGGAATAAACATCAAACTCGCCTTCATCTCCTGTGTTTTTCCTCATCCTGCCACAATCCGTACATTATATAATAAACCATTAGCCCAAATTAAAATAAATGGGTACCTTTCAGACACTATTATATTAGAGCATGGTTCGAGACAAGGGTGTCCAATCTCACCGTTACTCTTTGCACTTTATATTGAGCCTCTTGCACAGTGGATAAGGCAGACTGAAAGCATCAAAGGCATCTGCATAAATGGAGAAGACCACAAACTGGCATTGTACGCTGATGATATTTTGATTTATTTAAGTAAAACCCAGAACTCATTTTCTGAATTAATGAAACTCCTAGAAACGTTTGGTAGATATGCAGGATACAAACTAAATGTAAAGAAAACGCAAATTTAGGCTTTTAATTATACCCCTTCAGAACACCTTAGGGAAAAATTCCCCCTCAATTGGAATCAGAACTCATTTAAATATTTAGGAATATACTTACCGAAAAAAATCTCAACACTGGCAGAGATAAATTATGGTCCCCTCTTAACAAAAATTAAAGATGACATACACAGATGGAATGCTGTCTCTTTCCTTGGTCTCAGTCATCGAATTGATTCCTTAAAGGTGAACATCCTTCCACAATATCCCTCTATTTCAAGCACTCCCTGTAGAAATTTCTTCAAAACAATTCTCTGAATTGAATAAGATAATTTCCAGATTTATTTGGCAGGGAATAAACCCAGGGTTAAACTCAAAACTCTACAACTACCAAGGGAGAAAGGAGGAATGTCATTACCCTGTTTCAAGGATTATTTTTATGCAGCTCAGACTAAACCCTTAATCAACATATGTAACCCAACATTTCATGCCAGGTGGAAAGATATTGAACTCTCCATTATGAATGATCCTCCAATTCATGCAGTATTGGCTCACAAAAATTTGGGAAGGTTTATAGATGAGGTGCAAAATCCATGGTTTAACGCCCAACTAAAAATCAGGAATATGATAAGAGAAGAATATAAATTGGGCCATACAATAAAAATAATTCAGTGGTGTACCTATGATCCTGAGTTCAAACCTTATAAAATGGATTATAGATTTAATTCCTGTATTTCAAAAGGAATAACAACATTCTATTCCCTAACAGAAAAGGGACACTTAAAAGACTTTGAAAACTTGAGGAAGGAATATGATCTTGAAAAATCTGATTTTTATAGGTATCTCCAGTACGTAATCATTTTGAACATAACATTAAAGATAAAACAGACTTTAATGATCCTATACTGAGGATATTTATTGGTGCCTGTCAAAAAGACTCAAATAGGGGTGTTGTCTTCAGATTTTATAAAGGCCTTATGACAAAAAATCCCACTCTACAGAATACATCAAAGAAAAATGGGAAAAAGAAGGTAACTTTACAATATCAGATGAGGATTGGCTTGATGTATGTAAATTCCATTGGAAATGCACCAACTCCCACATGTGGTGGGAGTTTTATTCGATTTTTTGTTACACCAAAACAGAAAGCACATTGATGGGAAGGACACCAAATGTTGGAGACAGTGTGGACTTCAGGAAGCCAACCACTGGCACATATTCTGGGAGTGCCCAATGATAAGACCTTTCTGGGCAGAGCTTCACAAAGCATTGAAAATCATACTTAATAATGATCTGCCCTTGCAATTTTCCACAATATTCTTAGGAAATGCCGATTTCCAGGCAGGACGGCTGGATGAATATTTATTTGGTATTTTGACATGTGCTGGTAAAAAAGCACTCACAAGGCATTGGTTACTTCCTGAACCCCCCACGATACAGGAGCGGATAGATATAGTAAATGACATTTATGTCATGGAAATATTACTTTTTCCCTCCGTCTTCAGAAAAAGAAGTTTGTTAAATTCTGGACCAAGTGGGTCAAATATGTGAGGCCCTTAAGGCCAGATTTTGTGGAGATATTGAATTAATTAGATTTTAATACACCCTCTCTCTCTACCCCTACACTCCTTTTCCCTACCACGTATTGGGAACCTTCACACTCTCCCTACCACAAACTGGGAATCCTCATATCACCTCTGTCCTGTATAGTCTTATGTACACACTTTACCTCTCCCAAATTGAATAAAGTTCTTAAAAGTTTGCCTTTTTATATATTTATTTTTTTGTTGTTGTTTTTTTTTTACTTGTAAGTTAAAAAAAACATGAATGGCAGAAGAAAATGAAACTGTTACTGTTTTGATATACATTTTGTAATATATACTGCTGTGAAAAATAAAGAATTTAAAAACAAAAATACTGACTGCCAGAAAACCAACAAACATCTCAGAAAACAAAACATCCCCTGGTACAACCCACCCTACAGTGATACCGTCAGTGTTGGGAGGGTTACTTTTAAAATATATTCCACTACAGATGACAGAATACATGTCATGAAATGTAATTTGTAGCGTATTCCATTACAAATTATATATATATATATATATATATATATATATATATATATATATACATACATACATACATACATACATACATACAGTCACTGGCCACTTTATTAGGTACACCTTGCTAGTACTGGGTTGGACCCCCTTTTGCCTTCAGAACTGCCTTAATCCTTCGTGGCATAGATTCAACAAGGTACTGGAAACATTCCTCAGAGAGTTTGGTCCATATTGACATGATAGCATCACGCAGTTGTTGCAGATTTGTCGGCTGCACATCCATGATGCGAATCTCCCGGTCCACCACATCCCAAAGGTGCTCTATTGGATTGAGATCTGGTGACTGTGGAGGCCATTTGAGTACAGTGAACTCATTGTCATGTTCAAGAAACCAGTCTGAGATGATTCGAGCTTTATGACATGGCGCATTATCCTGCTGGAAGTAGCCATCAGAAGATGGGAACACTGTGGTCATAAAGGGATGGACATGGTCAGCAGCAATACTCAGGTACGCTGTGGCATTGACACGATGCTCAATTGGTACTAAGGGGCCCAAAGTGTGCCAAGAAAATATCCCCCACACCATTACACCACCACCACCAGCCTGAACCGTTGATACAAGGCAGGATGGATCCATGCTTTCATGTTGTTGACGCCAAATTCTGACCCTACCATCCGAATGTCGCAGCAGAAATCGAGACTCATCAGACCAGGCAACGTTTTTCCAATCTTCTATTGTCCAATTTTGGTGAGCCTGTGCGAATTGTAGCCTCAGTTTCCTGTTCTTAGCTGACAGGAGTGGCACCCGGTGTGGTCTTCTGCTGCTGTAGCCCATCTGCCTCAAGGTTCGACGTGTTGTGCGTTCAGAGATGCTCTTCTGCATACCTCGGTTGTAATGAGTGGTTATTTGAGTTACTGTTGCCTTTCTATCAGCTCGAACCAGTCTGGCCATTCTCCTCTGACCTCTGGCATCAACAAGGCATTTTCGCCCACAGAACTGCCGCTCACTGGATATTTTCTATTTTTCGGACCATTCTCTGTAAACCCTAGAGATGGTTGTGCGTGAAAATCCCAGTAGATCAGCAGTTTCTGAAATACTCAGACCAGCCCGTCTGGCACCAACAACCATGCCACGTTCAAAGTCACTTAAATCACCTTTCTTCCCCATTCTGATGCTCGGTTTGAACTGCATCAGATCGTCTTGACCATGTCTACATGCCTAAATGCGTTGAGTTGCTGCCATGTGATTGGCTGATTAGAAATTTGCGTTAACGAGCAGTTGGACAGGTGTGCCTAATAAAGTGGCCGGTGAGTGTACATCTACTCATATATTTTCGTAATGTGTGTGTGTGTGTGTGTGTGTGTGTGTGGTGTTAGTGTGTGTGTGTGTGTGTGTTAGTTAGTGTAGATAGCGGGACCGAAAACTAAAGCACTTATGATCCTAATTCTTTTTGGAGGTGGTAGGTATTGTCTCAGAGAGTAAGGGAAAAATCCCAGAAAATTAAAATTGTGCATAATTATGCATAAATATGCAAAATATGCATTTTTCTAAAAATGGCTAAAAACCACTTTTCTCGGCATTTCAGATGATTCCGAGCATCTTTGATTTTTTCACCTATATCAAAAAAAAATTCTGGGACTTAGAAATGTTTTGGCATTATGCAAAATATATGCATTTTTGCAAAAATGCACTTATGATCTTAAATTTTTTTGGAGGTGGTAGGTATTGTTCCAGAGAGGACCAGAAAAATAGCAGAACATTAAAATAATTATAATAATTGTGCATAATTATGCAAAATATGCATTTTCTACAAATGGCTGAAAACCACTTTTCTCGGCATTTCAGATGATTCTGAGCATTTGGGGGGAGGGAGTTGGAGTGGGGGGGGGACCACTTTTCTCGACATTTCAAATGATTCTGAGCATTTGGGTGGAGGGAGTTGGAGTGGGGGGGGTTTAGGGGCAGGGGGAAGGCGGTTAGCTGGCAGGATGAAGAAAGAGGAGGGAGATTTAGACGGGTGGATAACCAAACCGCTACATTGTAGCAGGGTTCTTTCTTCTAGTCTACTCATATATTTTCGGAATGTGTGTGTGTGTGTGTGTGTGTGTGTGTGTGTGTGTGTGTTAGTGTAGATAGCGGGACCGAAAACTAAAGCACTTATGATCCTAATTCTTTTTGGAGGTGGTAGGTATTGTCTCAGAGAGTAAGGGAAAAATCCCAGAAAATAAAAATTATACATAATTATGCATAAATATGCAGAATATGCATTTTTCTAAAAATGGCTAAAAAAACACTTTTCTCGGTATTTCAGATGATTCTGAGCATCTTTGATTTTTTCACCCATATAATTTTTTTTTCTGGGTCACATTTTCATAATGTGTGTGTGTATGGCATTAGTGTGTGTGTGTTAGTTAGTGTAGATAGCAGGACCGAAAACTAAAGCATTTATGATCCTAATTCTTTTTGGAGGTGGTAGGTATTGTCTCAGAGAGAAAGGGAAAAATCCCAGACAATTAAAATTATGCATAATTATGTAAAATATGCATTTTTCTAAAAATGGCTTAAAAACCACTTTTCTCGGCATTTCAGATGATTCTGAGCATTTGGGGGGAGGGAGTTGGAGCGGGGGGGTTTAGGGGCGGGGGGGGTTAGCTGGCAGGATGAAGAGGAGGGAGATTTACTAGAAGAACCCCGCTACAATGTAGCGGTTTGGTTATCCACCCGTCTAAAATTCCCTCCTCTTCATCCTGCCAGCTAACCACCTTCCCCCTGCCCCTAACCCCCCCCCGCTCCAACTCCCTCCCTCCAAATGCTCAGAATCATCTGAAATGCCGAGAAAAGTGGTTTTTAGCCATTTTTAGAAAATGCATATTTTGCATAATTATGCATAATTATTTTTATTTTCTGCTATTTTTCTGGTCCTCTGTGGAACAATACCTACCACCTCCAAAAAAAATTAGTATCATAAGTGCATTTTTACAAAATGCATATTTTGCATAATGCCAAAACATGTCCCAGAAAATTTTTTTTATATAGGTGAAAAAATCAAAGATGTTCAGAATCATCTGAAATGCCGAGAAAAGTGGTTTTTAGCCATTTTTAGAAAAATGCATATTTTGCATATTTATGCATAATTATGCATAATTTTAATTTTCTGGGATTTTTCCCTTACTCTCTGAGACAATACTTACCACCTCCAAAAAGAATTAGGATCATAAGTGCTTTAGTTTTCGGTCCCGCTATCTACACTAACTAACACACACACACACTAACACCACACACACAGACATTACGAATATATATGAGTAAATATATATATTTGTTGCAATATAAAGCTTTGCCGTTTTATTGGTGCCCCTCTTTGTGACTTTTCCATTCTTTATTGGTGACAAAGTTTGCTTGTTTATTGTTAGAATCACAGATGGTGACATGGCATATTTTGAATTGATTACAGTGCCGATTCTGAGTTTACAATGGTTTGCTGTCTGTCACTGCTTATAGAGACCTGGTTATGAATTAACTGACAAAAAGGATGGCACACAAAGATACTGTGGTTCTGCAATAACATTAACATTAAGACAGGTGGAGACAATGATTGGACATGTTTGTGTTAGTTCTGTTACTGCCATGATTGGGCAGTGAGGACAAGATGGGAAAAGCAGCCTTGCCATAGGCAAAGTAAGGCTTCATGGAATTAATTGTTTGCCTGGGTTTACAGAAATTGAATTATTCAATATCATCTAAACTTTTTAATCAAAATATTCCCTTAAACTGATTATTCCCAGTATTTGGGTTGCTGACTTCCATGTAAACTTAACCATTGATCGTGTTACTAAGGCCAGTACTGGCCATGTAAAATGTTTTCTTCAGTCCAAATATCACTCTCCCTACTTTCCAACTATGAAATCTGTCACCATTTTCCTTTCCATCCCCAAGTCAGCTTCAACCAGAAAGGTTGTGTTCTGTATAAATGTCACTGTCACTATTTGTGACAGTGTAAGTCAAGCAATGAATTAACTTAAACTCACTATCCCCATTTTTTTTATTTCCTCTCTTAGCTCTCTCCATTTTTACTGCAAATTATTTATGACAGCAAGGCCAGTTTTAACCAGAGATACTCCCTCTTTCTGTCTCTGTGTTTCTCTATGCCTTGCTTTTTTCTTTCTCAGGCTATTCGCGATGGAGTCATTGAGGCCAGTATCAACCATGAGAAAGGTTTTGTCCAGTCTAAGGAAACCATGGATATCTATGGAACCAGAGAACCCCAGCTAGCCTTTCATCAGAGGATCTCCTTCTGCCTGGACATTCACAACATGTCTGTCAAGGTCGGGTCAGCACACACACACGCGCACGCATTTCAGATAATTCAGCAGATTCTGTTTTCTGTAAAAGCCCACCAAAGATCCCCCCCCCACTGGCTGACAGTGGAAATGACAGCTGACTTTAAGAAAGCATGGCGGTTTAGCTAAAGAAGGAAGAACTGAGCCCATCCCCTACCTAAACATTTCTCCTCCACATGTTGTCATGCCAAGTTTATGCATCTTGTCATTACCCGCATCTTATCAACATTATTATTTTGTCCAAGCTGGGTTGATGGGTTCAGAATACAGTCAAATTATCCATGTACAATTGCTTTCTTTTCATAGTCTAAATGTTGATAGATGTGTGTTGGCCCAAAGAGATCGTGAAACCCAAACAAACATTACATTTCAGAAACGGACCTCAAAAAAAGCTGTTTTTCCCTTCATATTCTGGTGTTTAGTTGGCCAGCTAACAACCACATAATAATGATAATAATAATATACTACTACTACTACTACTTTTGGCTGCTCCTGTTAGGGGTGATTTAATAATAATTATATATACATATGAATTATATAGAATGATATATAATATATAATGATAATAATAATATCTTAATTTTTATAGCACTTTTCAAAAGCAAGGTGACAAAGTGTTTCACAGTTACAAAATTAAAACAGAAGGAGTCTGACATAACAATAGACTGTTCAGTACAAACAAACTATAAGAATAATAATGGGAAAGCAAACAATAAAAGCAATTTACAGTTTAAATAGGTGATTTAAAAGATGATACGGATTTTACAGCCACATGTGGATGTTATTCTTCTCCTCTGGTCATTTGTTTTTTATTACAAAGATAGAAATATTACAAAAATTAGATAATTTAGCCAAGTTCGTCAGGAAAATGTGCTTATTATTTCAGCATCAGTAAAGGGAAAGTGCCCTTTTGATAAGCTCAGTGACCTGCCCACATTTACAGTCAACCCTATGATGGCTGCTTTCAGTAGCTGTAGTAAATGTTTCCTGTAAATTGGGCCACTAGTGACAGGTTTGCTGGGTATCCTTTATGGTTTCAAGTTCTGACATTTAGTCAGAACATGGATAACGCACTAGCTTTATGTCCGAATTTGTCTTCAGTATGAATGCTCATCTTGGAGTGTGGCAACAGCATTGTTAATCTTATATTGTGCATCAGTAAATGTGCTTTAAAAAGCTTTGTTTCAGTGTTGCTAAATTGTGTATCGATTTTTGTCAGAGTAGGATTACATTAATGACTTGATGTGTATCCTCACACTTGGGTTCATAAGCGTTTAAGTTCAGTCCAAATAAAACCCCAGTTTGCAAGGAAATGCACGTCTGTAGAATATGTAGGAGTTTAAGTAGTTTCACATTGGCATTTGTCAGGCGACTTATAAAACCAGAGGACCCTCGTTCAAGCCTGAGTACTAGTCACCATCCACCTCACAGAGGAGTCCATACACACTGTATAAGGGTATTAACACCTGTGTAAGGTTGGTTGTTCTACAGTTGGCCCTGATCTCTGACCTTGCTTAAAAGGAAAATTTCTGATGATAACATGCCTAATGTCATTAATGTTTCATTAAATGAGTTTTTTTTTTTACGATAAAGATAGGGGATCTTCAGCTTTGTCTCCCCCTGTGTATCTTTTCTAATGAGGTGTTTTGTCTTACCCTGTAGGCCATGCGGTTCCCCCCGAAAGCCTACAACAAAGACCTGGAGTCCGCAGAGGTACCAATGTCACTCTTTTTATTTAGGTGTCTTTTTCTTTTTTTCCAATTGTAGAAACATGTGTGTCAGCCCTGTGATGGGCCTGTCCAGGGTGTCTCCCCGCCTGCCACCCAGTGACTGCTGGGGTAGGCTCCAGCATTCCTGCAGGAAGGTACTTGGTGTGTCATCAGGACAGAGGAAGGAAGACAAGGAGACTTGGTGGTGGAATGAGGAAGTACAGCAAAGTATACAGAGGAAGAGGTTGGCAAAGAAGAAGTGGGATAGTCAGAGAGATGAAGAAAGTAGACAGGAATACAAGAAGATGCAGCGTAAAGCGAAGAAAGAGGTGACAAAGGCAAAGCAAAAGGCGTATGGTGAGTTGTATGACAGGTTAGACACTAAGGAAGGAGAAAAGGACTTGTACCGATTGGCTAGACAGAGGGACCGAGCTGCGAAGGATGTATAGCAAGTTAGGGCGATCAAGGATAGAGATGGAAATGTGCTGACAAGCGAGGAGAGTGTGCTGAGAAGGTGGAAGGAGTACTTTGAGGGGCTGATGAATGAAGAAAATGAGAGAGAGAGAGAGAAGGTTGGATGATGTAGGGATAGTGAATCAGGAAGTTCAGTGGATTAGCAAGGAGGAAGTGAGGGTAGCTATGAAGAGGATGAAGAGTGGAAAGGCAGTTGGTCCTGATGACATACCTTTGGAGGCACGGAGATGTTTAGGAGAGATAGCAGTGGGGTTTTTAACTAGATTGTTTAACACAATCTTGGAAAGGGAGAAGAAGCATACTGGTACCGATTTTCAAGAACAAGGGTGATGTGCAGAACTGTAGCAACTACAGAGGTATAAAGTTGATCAGCCACAGCATGAAGATTTGGGAAAGCGTAATAGAAGCTAGGTTAAGAGGAGAGGTGACGAATAGCGAGCAGCAGTATGGTTTCATGCCACGAAAGAGCACCACTGATGCGATGTTTGCTTTGAGAATGTTGATTGAGAAGTATAGAGAACGCCAGAAAGAGTTGCATTGTGTCTTTGTAGATTTAGAGAAAGCATGCGACAGGGTGCCGAGAGAGGAGGTGCGGTATTGTATGAGGAAGTCGGGAGTTGCAGAGAAGTATGTAGGAGTGGTGCAGGATATGTATGAGGGAAGTGTGACAATGGTGAGGTGTGCGTTTGGAATGACAGATGGGTTCAAGGTGGAGGTGGGATTACATTAAAGATCGGCTCTGAGCCCTTTCTTGTTTGCAATGGTGATGGACAGGTTGACGGACAAGATCAGGCAGGCGTCTCCATGGACGATGATGTTCGCGGATGACATTGTGATCTGTAGCAAGAGTAGGGTGCAGGTTGAGGAGAGGTGGAGGTATGCACTGGAGAGAAGAGGAATGAAAGTCAGTAGGAGCAAGACGGAATACCTATGTGTGAATGAGAGGGAGGACAGTGGAATGGTCAGGATGCAAGGAGTGGAGGTGACGAAGGCATATGAGTTTAAATACTTGGGGTCAACTGTCCAAAGTAACGGGGAGTGCAGTAGAGAGGTGAAGAAGAGACTGCAGGCAGGGTGGAGTGGGTGGAGAAGAGTGTCAGGAGTGATTTGCGACAGAAGGGTACTAGCAAGAGTTAAAGGGAAGGTTTACAAGATGGTTGTGAGACCAGCTATGTTATATGGTTTGGAGACAGTGGCACTGACGAAAAGACAGGAGGCAGAGCTGGAGGTGGCAGAGTTGAAGATGCTAAGATTTTCACTGGGAGTGACGAAGAAGGACAGAATTAGGAATGATTATATTAGAGGGACCGCTCAAGTTGGACGGTTTGGAGGCAAAGCAAGAGAGGCAAGATTGAGATGGCTTGGACATGTGTGGAGGAGAGATGCTGAGTATATTGGGAGAAGGATGCTGAATATGGAGCTGCCAGGAAAGAGGAAAAGAGGAAGGCCAAAGAGGAGGTTTATGGATGTGGTGAGGGAGGATATGCAGGTGGCTGGTGTGACAGAGGAAGACGCAGAAGACAGGAAGAAATGGAAATGGATGATCCGCTGTGGCGACCCCTAACGTGGAGCAGCCAAAAGTGGTAGTAGATCCCTGCGGCCCTGAGAGCAGGATAAGTGGTTTGGATAATGGATGGATGTAGAAACATGCTTGAGTTTTTTTAACAACTTAGTTTTTTTTTTTGAAGCAACACCTTCTTCCTAAATTGAAAAAGCATTGAAACTTACCATCAAAGACCGTGGCCCTTTATGGCCACGAGGGGTGCAGTGTCTCCACAGAGAGGTTGAGCAAAATAGGAGTGGAGAGTTTTCAATTTGGCAATGGTTATAGGAAAAATGGAGGAAGAGTAAACTTTGACCACAGTAGATAATTTTCTCAATGTTTACTCATAGCAACACCTAAATCAAAAGGACACATCTTTAACCTTATTATCTGCGTCTGTGTTTATTCTGCTACACTTACATCATTTGGTACCAAGATCAGCCCAGCACTAACAGAGGATTTTTCACATTTAAGATGATAGCAAATTCACAAAAATGGTATAGGGTTAGTTGCTTTTTAAACCACATGATTTTAAACCACTTAGGTCAATATCCTGTCAGCATGTGTTAATGTTAGTTTTCCTATCCATCCTGTATGTTTATGACAAATTCTGCAATACTTGGCACGCTTGCCACTTTGGTGGCGCAGTGGTTAGCGCTGTTGCCTTACAGTAAGAAGGTCCTGGATTCGAACACCGAGGCTGTCCAACCTTGGGGGTTATCCCAGGTCGTCCTCTGTGTGGAGTTTGCATGTTCTGCCCATGTCTGCGGTGGGTTTTCTTTGGGTGCTCCGGTTTCCCCCACCATCAAAAAGACATGCATGTTAGGGTTAATACCCCTGTCTGTGCTCCTGACCAAAGCAATGGCAAGACGAACTGGAGTTGGTCCCCGGATGCTGCACGGCGGCTGGCCACTGCTCCTAGCTACACAGCTAGGATGGGTTAAATGTAGAGCGTAATTTCCCTATGGGGATTAATATAAGATATCAAAATAAAAAAGAAATACTCCAGAGAACTAATATATGCTGATTTTACTCATTTGTGATGGTTCATTAATTTTGCACTCATTCTATTAAGATATTTTTAAGTTCCTCTTCCATAAAGCATGTGAGATACTCTTGTTTTTTTCCACTTTAAAGAGCTGTGTTCATGTCCTGGTGTTTTTATGTTGAACCTCTCCACCAAGAGGAAGTTCCCTAAACGTGCACGCTTACTCGAACTTTCTCTTTCCAAATTTGTTAAGTCCCCAAAACTGGGTTGTTCACGGATTAATGAACCGGGGCCATCCGGGGCTCAGCACTGCCACATAGCATCTCAAACATCTTCAGGTGGAGTTGACCACCAGCAAATAAAAACAAAAAACCTCTTCCTTCAAAAACTTGTTTATTCATACATTTTTACTCCGCCTTTATTGTTAAAAGAATACACATTACATGCTGGCCATTCAAATAAATAAGGATTCCGGTTTTTTTTGTTTAAAAGTTGCATCATTACTTTCGTGGTCATTGGCCAGCTAACGGTCGTATCCACTGACTGCCACGCCCAACTTATGCAGGATCCGGCGAAGGTGCATCACTGGAGAAAATGTCTGGTCAGTGTGTCCAGTAACACTGGAGTTGTCATCATGAGTTTATTAACCGGAGGGAAAATTTCCTCACCGTGGCATCCCTAGTGGGAATATCAGACAAATTGCATGGTATACACACTGACAGCTCAGTCTGTCACGCGCATGTGTGTAACACAGGATGGTATCGCCTGGCGGAGTTAATAACTACAGGCCTATGCATGCAAAAGATAGTCTTCCTGACTGAACTTTCACTGAAGCTCCATTTGGGCTGGAGGCCAGTATGTGGCATAGATGGATGGCAAGGTAGGGAGTAAAATAGCTGAGAAACTGACAGGTTTAATAACAGAATGCAATTAAATTAAATTAATGTAATTGCTCTGACATTCAGGTGGCACAGTGGTTAGCATCGTCGCCTCACAACAAGAAGGTGCTGGGTTTGAGCCCTGGGGTAGTCGAACCTAGGGGGTCGTCCTCTGTGTGGAGTTTGCATGTTCTCCCCGTGTCTGCGTGAGTTTCCTCCAGGTGCTCCGGCTTCCTCCCACAGTCGAAAGACATGTAGGTCAGGTGAATCGGCTGTACTAAATTGTCCCTAGGTGTGAATGTGTGTGTTTTGGCCCTGTGATGGCCTAGCGGCCTGTCCAGGGTGTCTCCCCGCCTGCTGCCCAGTGACTGCTGGGATAGGCTTCAGCATCCCCGTGACCCTGAGAGCAGGATAAGTGGTTTGGATAATATATGGATGGATGCTCTGATATTCAGCTTAAACAGTGTTTTGATTTTACTAAACAGTGCTTTTGCAAGATAGTGTGCAATCTTGTAGTAACCAACAGTCATGGAAAGGTTTGCAGATTTGAAAGGGTGTTGGCAGCCTGTTTATATTTGTAAGGTATAAATTAATTCCAGATTAATGTAACTATTACAGAGACTGTTCTAGTCATATTACTTAGTGTTATTATTCTCTGTCTCTAGTGGTAACAACACCATTAATACAGACACAGGATAGTGCACTTACAGCAAGATTTTACTGTCATCGGCTGTAGTTTTGCACACTGTCAACAGTATCTAGAATGACTTTGATTAGTGTTTTATTTAGTGTTCAGAGCAAAGGATTGTCTCGTTTTGCTATGTTTTATTTACAGTTTGTCAAATGATATCCATCAGATTTTGTAGTCTGTGCACACACACGTGCACCCATGGAACCCTGAAACCACAGAGCCCCCCCCACGTAACAGATCCCAGTTTAATCCCTGGGGGATGTGGACTCCTCAAACAAAGCACCTTTATATCATGTTGTATTCATTGAAATAAATTTAAAAAAATTTCTATTTGTGTGCATGCAGGAGCGCCGGGAGCGTGAGCAGCAGGATCTGGAGTTTGCCAAAGAAATGGCTGAGGACGACGATGACAGTTTCCCATGATCTCACCCATTACTTCCTGCTTCGTGTATGGGCAGGATAGTGTTTTCTGTGTCTGTACTGTACTGTTAGCAGATCATCAAACAACTCACAATACCTTTCTCTACCCCCAATTTTTTTTTTTATGTTTTTTTTTTGGCTTGTATACTTGCCTTACCACCGCACTGTAAACTGCCCACCGAACACTCTTAACTTCTTATCCTTGAAACAGTCTATATACTCTTCTATAGCATGTGTTGGGTGTATCTGTGCTGAGTATGACATGGGGTTGAAAAAAATAAAATGAGTTCCATTTTGTCTGTCTTGTCTTTATCTTAAAGTGGAGTGGGTGGGGCTCAGGTGTTTTGCTAACAACAAAATAAAAATTAATAGTCATTTATGAATGGGTGATTATTTTTTCAGCCACGGAAGGGAATTGTCAAACCTGCAAGAACAACTTGAGCACTGTTTATAGATCAAGTCTACAACCCAGTTTTTTTTCCCAAAAAGTTTGAGATGGAAGTTGGCCAAATTGATTTATTTAGCAATGGCTAGTGTGCAACACAACACATGTGCGCAAAACATGCGCAACACATAAACTATGTTACTTTTCGTTTCCATAGAAAGACGTGACAAATCTTTTTCTCTTTTTTTTTTCATTCATCTTCTGCCGCTTCTCCCGGCTCAGGTCGCGATGACAGCAAGCTAAGTAGGGCACTCCAGATGTCCCTCTCCCCAACAATGCCCTTTAGCTCCTCCTGCAGGATGCCAAGGCGTTCCCAGGCCAGATTGGACATGTAACCCCTCCACTGAGTTCTGGGTCTATGCCGGGGTCTCCTCCCAGTTGGTCGTACCCAGAAAACATCCAAAGGAAGGTGCCTAGGAGGCATCCTAATCAGATGCTCGAACCACCTCAACTGACTCCTTTTGAGGCGATGGAGCAGCGGCTCTACTCCGAGCTCCCTCCAGATGTCTGAGCTTCTCAACCTGTCTTTAAGGCTGAGCCCAGACACCCTATGGAGGAAACTCATTTCAGCTACTTGTGTCTGCAATTTCACCCTTTCGGTCACTACCCAAAGCTCATGACCATAGGTGAGGGTTGGAACAAATATTGAATAGTAAATTGAGAGCTTTCCCTTCCGGCTCAGCCCCCTCTTCACCACAACAGTCTGGTACAATGTCCGCATTACCGCTGGTGCTGCACCAATCCACCTGTCAGTGTCCCCCTCCATCCTACCGAGATACTGGAACTCCTTCACTTGAGGTAACAACTAATCCCCAACCCAGAAGGAGCAATCCACCATTTTCCGGTAGAGAACCATGGCCCCAGACTTGGGGGTGCTGACTGTCATCCCGGCCATTTCACACTCAGCTGCAAACCGCCCTAGTGCACGCTGGAGGTCGCGTTCTGATGAAGCCAACAAAACCACATCATCTGCAGAGTTCAGAGATGCAATTCTGAGGTTCCCAAAACGGACACACTCCTCACCTTGGCTGCACATTGAGATCCTGTCCATGAATATAACAAAATCAGAGACAAGGGGCAACCTTGGCGGAGTCCGCAAGGGTAAAGAGTTGGTCCGTTGTTCCATGGCCAGGACGGAATGCACATTGTTCCTCCTGGATCCAAGGTTTGACAATTGGTCAGAGCCTTCTTTCCAGCACCCTTGAGTAGATTTTTCCAGGGAGATTGAGCAATGTGATGCCCCGATAACTGGAGCACACCCTCCAGACCCCCTTTTTAAATATGGAAACCACCACCCAGTCTGCCACTCCACAGGTACTGTCCCTGATCTCCATGTGACATTGAAGAGGCATGTCAGGCAAGACAGCCCAACAATTTCCAGAGCCTTCAGCATCTGAGGGCAAATCTCATCCACACCTGGTGCCTTGCCACCGATGAGCCTCTTAACTACCCCAGAGACCTCTGCCAGGGATATGGGAGGGGCTTCCCCTGAGTCTTCAGACTCTGCCTCGTCCACTGAGGATATGTTAGCCGGGTTCAGGAGCTCCTCAAAGTGTTCTTTCCATCGCTCGACAACATCCCCAGTCCGGGTCAACAGTTCCCTTCCCCAGCTGAACACAGCCAGAGTCAAGCCCTGCTTCCCTTTCTTGAGTCGCCGGATGGTTTGCCAGAACATCCTTGAGGCCAACCAAAAGTCCTCCTCCATAGTCGTACCGAACTCCTCCCACACCCAAGTTTTTGCTTCCGCGACCGCCGAAGCTGCAGCCCTTCTGGCCTCCCAGTACCTGTCTGCTGCTTCAGGAGACCCCTGGGCCAACCAAGCTCGAAAGACCTCCTCCTTCAACCTGACGGTTTCCCTCACTGCCGGCATCCACCAGCAGATTGCCACCTCGACAGGCACCGATGACCTTATGACCACAGCTTCTGCCTGCCGCATCTGCAATAGAGGCTTTGAACGTGGCCCACTCAGACTCCATGTCCCCAGCCTCCCTCAGGATACACGAGAACTTCTCCCGGAGGTGAGAGTTCAAGATCTCATGGACAAGGGCCTCTGCCAGACATTCCCAGTTCATCCTCACTACACGTTTGGGTTTGCCAGGTCTGTCCGGCAGCCTTACCTGCCATCTGATCCAACTCACCACCAGGTGGTGATCAGTTGACAGCTCTGCTCCTCTCTTGGCCTGAGTGTCCAAAACATACGGCCGCAGATCTGATGATACGACCACAAAGTCTATCATCGATCTTTGGCCTAAGATGTTCTGGTACCAAGTACACCTATGAACTACCTTATGTTAAAACATGGTGTTTGTTATGGCTAACCCATGACTCGCACAGAAGTCCAATAACAAGGCACCGCTCGGTTTCAGATCGGGGAGGCCGTTCCTCCCAATCACGCCCCTCCAGGTTTCTCCATCGTTGCCCACATGAGCGTTGAAGTCCCCCAGCAGAACTATAGAGTCGCGAGGCAAAGCCCTATCCAGGACACCACCCAGAGACTCCAAGAAGGCCAGATACTCCAAACTGCTATTTGGTGCATAAGCACACACAACAGTCAGAGCCCCCCCCCCCCCCCAGCGACTCGCAGTCGTATAGAGGCAACCCTCTCATTCCCCGGGGAGAACTCCAACAAGGCGGCGCTCAACCAGGGACTTGTGAGTATCCCCACACCCGCCCGGCGCCTGTCACCTTGGCCAACTGCGGAAAAGTAATGAGTCCAGCCCCTCTCCAGGAATTTGGTACCAGACCCCATGCTATGTGTGGAAGTGAGCCCAACTATATCTAGTTGGTACCGCGCCACCTCCCGCACCACCTCAGGCTCCTTCCCTGCCCGAGAGGTGACATTCCACGTCCCGAGGACCAGTCTGCGTTGCCGAATGTCGGCATGCCCCGGTCTCCGCCTTTGCCTGCCGCCCGGCCTGCATTGCACCCTACCCCAAAGCTCATCCCCGCGTGTGGTGGGTCCACGGGGTGGTGGCTCCATGTTGTTTTTTCGGGCTGAGCCCGACCGGGCCCGGTCGTGACAAATCAATGAAGGATTTGTTTGCCTTGCCGTATTGTCCTCCTGTCAGTGCTGCCAGTTATTTATATGAAGGCTCTCAGCTCCTGCTGCTCTCTCAAATCTGTCAGTAAACTGAGGTGCACGTCAGTAATAGCCTACAGCCTTCCTATAAAACTCCGTGTGGGTATGTCGGTTAACGCTCGAAACACTGTAATCTCGTGTTTCACAATAGCAGAAACCAATTAAGTGTGCGTCAGCGCGCGTGCGCGGCCAAGCAGCTAAGTAAACGTCCGCCGCGCTTCGTGTCTTACAACGACTCCGCCGTTTCGCAAGAGAGGAACGGCAGTTTTGTGTCTCGGTGCCATGACATAAAATTCCCAGATTATTCATCTTGGGTGAAACGAGGGAAGATATGACATGGCAGAAAGGGCAAAAGCAATGATTAGTAATGATGGGGAAACAAAGACGGTCTTAATCAGCCATTCTCATTTCCCAACACCCGTCGGGTGTTAAAACGCTGGTGGGAGGTATATAAAAAAGCCCCCCCCCCCATATAGCAATTAAATGGAAGAATTAGTTTCTGGGGAAAACTCCGTAGGTTTCCTAAACGGACCAAACGTTGATTTTCCATCCATCCCTTATCCGAACCGCTTTATCCTGCTCCCAGGGTCGCGGGGATGCTGGAGCCTATTCCGTGAAAAACAAACGTGGTTTCCTCGGAATTATGATTGACGTTTGTTCTCGCCATTTGTTTGAATGAATACAGTTATGATGCACCATCTTCCACCATGGTTACATGGAGTTGTCTGATTGGTTTCCGCGGATAGTTTGACTTCATTCTGAGTTTTATCATAACTGTCCTCTTTTGGGACGGTCCCAGTCTCGATGTAGTTACGACTGTAGGTCTTAGCAGTATAATCTCGTGGTTCTGTCCTGCAGATGAGAATGTGCCTAAACTTTATGAATGCATAGCACCGTCCTGTTTGTATCTGTGAGCACGTGTGTCCATTTTGTGTACCTGTCCCGATTTCTCGCTCTCTCTCTGTCTATCTCCCTCTCTCTATAGCTCTCCATCTGTCTATGTCTCTCTCTATCTGTCTCTCTCTCTCTCTCCCGCTTTCCAGGACGGCTTTTCTTCCTTTATGGACTGTCTGATGACCATGGATCATCTCTCTCGCTCGACCGCCCGATGACTTCGGAGCCTGTTTGTGATGCATCCTGTCTTCCCTTGGACACAATCGAACCCTGCTGGAGATTTATGCTGTCGTTTGCGTTGTTCTCGTTTAAAATGGCCTTTATACAGTTTATTTTAGCTATGACAACTGCTGTATCACTCTCATCACTTCTCTCCGTGTGAATGCTGTGTGGAAACCTGCCTCTCCTCTTGTGTGCATGTGAAAGTCTATTCTCTTCAGGACCCCACTGAGCAGAGCTGGTTTGTGGTGCGGGGTCCCACCAGCTCTTCACTGCATCTGTGGGGTTCCTGGTGTTGTCTTGGATGGACACAGACTCACTAAATATGCCTTACACTCCCTTTGCAAGTTTATTACCCAGCACATTTAAATTTCCTAAATTTTATGCATTAACTGTATGTATTCTACATTACCCCGTTGTGTGTGTAATCTATGATGTTTTATTATAATTCTGTTATCTTTGTGTAAATTTGTGCATTTGACACCTATTGCATGTCTCTCCGCCCTGGAAGAGGGACCCCTCCTCTATTGCTCTTCCTGAAATTTCTCCCACATTTTTTTTTTCCTGATGAGGTTTTTCTTGTGAAGTTGTTACTCATTCACGTCTATGAGCCAAGGAAAGAGGGTGTCATATATGTCTGGATTTTATTATTTATTTTCCCCCAGTATAGTTTTGAGGAGAGAAGTGTTTAATATTTTGCCTCCATCCTGGCGATTTTCACTCCAACCTCAATCTAACACACCTGATCCTACTAATTACCTGCTGACCAGCAGCTTGATGAATTGAGCCGGACTTGTTAAATTATGGCTGGAAGTGAAAACCAGCAGGAGCAGGGTTAAAGTATTTGTTAATGTTTCACTGGTTTTTATTTTTGTGTTGAGCATGCCAGAACAATCTCATTAGCCACCGCCATATGATGTTTTCAAGGCTGAAATATATCTATTATTTGGTGATCCCTCCACTAAATTACAAGTTTTGGTAGCTATGTAGGAGGTAAGACTGCTTTGCATACAGGTTCCTGTGCTTGGAAGTAAAAGGTCCGCTTCTCTGGAACAAAAAAAAAGTTATTCTAGTTAAGCCAACTACAGCTCCGGACAAGGAGGATCTCCTTCCTGGTTACTGGGGCAAGCTGCCAAAAATGATAATGCAGAAATTATGAGAAATGTGACGTCACACCCAAACAGGATGCCGAAAGACACAGGCTATTCAGGCTACTGTTACTTTCTGGTAGTTATGATGTTCTGTGGCAAATCCTACCAGTCTCACACCAAATTAGAACTGTTTAATAACAGAAAATAGCAAACGATTAGGCCTATGTGTATTTGACACATTTAATGCCAGTCTGCTTCATTTATGCCCCTAACGGCCATCCCTCTATTAAAAAGAGAGCAAACGAACTTAAAAAAAAATAATTCCTCCTCAGGTGTCAGACTTAAAAGACCCAACCTGTGATTTATTTGGTCGTACAAAATTGAAGTATTTTTACAGAAACCATTTGAAGAGTTTTGAGTTTTAAACGAAAAACAAACATTTTGTGTCTTTCTCGGTCAATATGGACCTGTTTTACCCCCGTCTTTGCAAAACATTACAGATGTCAATAAAGGTTTTTACAGTGTGAGAAAACGTTAGAAACTCAGATCTGGTTATTTAGCATGTGCCTTTGTATCAAGAGACCTGAAAGTCATGAGAGTGAGGAGACCTTACAAGAAAATCAGTCTGGTATACTAGTTTCAGACAGAGAGTTCACTAATAGAGAATCCAAAGAGCTCACAGTGGTTGAACACCATGGAGTAGCTCCCCATGGATGCTACCATATATATATATATATATATATATATATATATATATATATATATACACACACACATATATATATATGTATGTATATATATATATATATATATACATACACATATATACACACATACACACACACACACACACACACACATATATACATACATACATACATACATACATACATACATACATACATACATACATACATACATACATACATACATACATACATACATACATATCTATATGCGCTCTTCCTCTTGATGAATTGAACTGTTTCTTTTAAATAGTCTTTCTCTTCTAAGTGTGTTTGTACTGCAGCATGCCTAGGCTGTTATGACCCGGCATGCTGTACATTTTTTTCTTGTGTAATTTGTCCTGTGATGTCCCATCGTATCATTGTGGTATGTTGTAGCTACTCATTGTAAAGCCCTTCGGGACTACCTGGTGAATTTGGGCTATACAATTGAACTTGACTTGACTTGACTGGACTTGATTTCATCAGCTCGGGCTGCACACATCCACTGTACAGACGTGCCTTTGAAATCCGGAGTCCCAGTGCGCGCAAACCTGACGCACACGCATGCCGCTCAGTCACCTTCGGGAATTGTCGGGAGAGTCATTCACCACTGCTCAGCTGATCGTCTCCGACCTACACAGCCGGATGTAGCTCATATGGAAAATCCCACATGAGGTGCATATGGACATAAATACTTCAATCCGAGTGCAAATGGGAGAGAAAACTCCACTTTCCATCTTTGGCGAAGATACCGCTGCAATCCAGAAACCGCCCTGACAAGGAATGAACCCTCTCCATAGTAAGTGAATCGCATATCTCTTTATCTATTTGCGAAAGGCTGCTTAAAAGTTTAATCAGTGTTACGGTTAATCTCGACGCAGATGACATTCCGTCCGGTGCGACTTTTTATGTTTAGAGCACAGTGTAAGCGCAAGAACCCGAAATAGCCTATCGGTATACAGAGATTTGGGCGGCGATCC
This sequence comes from Lampris incognitus, assembly GCF_029633865.1. Classification (NCBI taxonomy): domain Eukaryota; kingdom Metazoa; phylum Chordata; class Actinopteri; order Lampriformes; family Lampridae; genus Lampris; species Lampris incognitus. The sequence goes on along the minus strand of NC_079220.1, from coordinate 22,683,397 downwards.
CAGCAGCAGCTGTGGCCTACTAACAGGGGGTGTGTGAAGGACTAGAGCGAAAAGCCTCCAAAAACGTATTTAATTCTTTCTCTTTCTTTCCCCTCATCATCTTCAACGCTCTCTATCTCGGTCCGGCTGACAGACACGCCATCTACGCGACGTCTCCAGCGCGTTTTTACGCGTGACCGATGTGCGCGAATGCACGTGTGCGTCGCTGACCCGTCAGATCGATTATAAATTGATTTGTTTTATTAGAAACAGCTATGTGATTGTTTTTTTTTGTTTTTTTTTTGTATTTTGCTTAAATCCCCGGTATAATTTGACAGTACTGTGCGCTAAATCCTGATTATCGAGGAACCGGTGGCGAATAAATCAGGAACACACTGTTAGTTAACAACTAGTTAACAACTTGTTCAAGTAACCCTGATCCCAGTGAAGAACAGACTGATGGCTGCCAAGTTAGTGAACCGGTATCTGGATATCTGTGAATCTGCATAGTGAAATGGCATGTAACAAATATCAAATCAGAACTTCCTTATTACATCCACATTAATAACTACGTTTGGGTCCCCTCAAGTAAAGCAGTGCATTATACTCAGTGCTTTCGAGGAATGATGCGCTACTTTACTAGAAGGGGCACACGTGGTAACTAATATAGAGGTAATAATGAAGGCACTGGTTACATGCCATTGTCAGAGCGAATCAGGGGTGATTCCCAAGTGAGTGTTTACTATGCAGATTCACAGATATCCCAGAACTAATCAATAACACGGCATCTAACAGTATGTTCTTGAGTAACATCATGAACTAATCAATAACATGGCATCTAACAGTATGTTATTGAGTAACATCATTATCTGCCATACAGTACTTGATCGAGAGTTATTCAGGAACTACTTGTTATTAACTAACAGTTCCTGATTTATTCACGACTCATTCCCTGGTAACTACTCAGGATATTGTGTATAGTATTGTAAAGTGTTACCAAATCCCTTGTTCCCTCTTTCCAGCTGTCCTTCTGCAGTGCTTCCTTGCCGTGTTGGTCCGGACCAGACCTGTCCTGGACCGGAGCTCTGAGGCAGAGTTGAGCCAGATGGTACAGCAGAGCAAAACTTTGGTGGAGAAGATTCTGCGGGACTTACCTGTTGTACATGGAGCCACAATCCACACCGTGGTAATATAATACTATTACATACATATATTTACCGTCACCCATCACATCTGCCTTCAAGTCAACTCTGGTCTTAACCAATTTTACTTGGCTTTCATACTGGTATAATTGTATTCAATTGTCTAGAGTTCAGGTTTTATTTTCTCCCTATTATAGTTTTCACCAGGGAAGTGTTTAATATTTTGCCCCAGTCAGGTGTAGGCCTATACCAGTGGTCACCAACCCTGCACAATCCTGCCAGTTTTCACTCCAACCTCAATCTAACACATCTGATCTTACTAATTACCTGCTTACCAAGAGCTTGATGAATTGATCCAGACTGGTTAAATTACAGCTGGAGTGAAAACCAGCAGGAACAGGGTCAAAGTGTATCGGTTAATGATTCACAGGTTCTTATCCATGTGTGGATCATGCCCGATGTGTTATATAACCATTTGTAATGACTTAGGCAAATGGCAGCATGGGCCATAGAGCTCTTGCCAAAACGTTTAATCAAGTATATCCAAAGGAACCAGGGAGCAGCTACCTTCAGAACAAAATAATCTCATTAGTCACTGCCATATGATGTTTTTAAGACTGAAATATATCTATTATTTGGTGATCCCTCCACTAAATTACAAGTTTTGGTAGCTATATGGGACAGTGTATTTGCAGCCAAAGGCTTGCTTTGCATACAGGGTCCTGTGCTTGGAAGTAAAAGGTCCACTTCTCTGGAAAAAAGTCCTTCTAGTTAAGCCAACTACAGCTCCGCTCAAGGAGGATCTACTTCCTGGTTACTGGGGCAAGCTGCCAAAAATAGTGCAGGAATTATATGAGAAATCAGATTTCATACCCAACAGGATGCCGAAAGACACAGACTATTGAGGCTACTATTACTTTCTGGTAGTTATGATGTTCTGTGGCAAATCCCACCAGTCTGACGCAAAATTAGATTTGTTTAATAGAAAATAGCAAACAATTAGGCCTATGTTTACTTGACACATGCCAGTCTGCTTCATTTATGCCCCTAACGGCCATCCCTCTGTTAAAAAGAGAGCAAACCAAATTAAAAACACCCTCCTCTGGTGTCAGACATAAAGACCCAACCTGTGATTTATTTGGTCATAAAATTTAAGTATTTCTTTACAGAAATAATTGAAGAATTTGAGTTTTAAATGGAAAACAAAAATTTTGTGTCTTTCTCGGTCAATATGGGCCTGTTTTACCTCCGTCTTTGCAAAACATTACAGATGTCAATAAACTTTTTTACAGTGGGAGAAAACGTTAGAAACTCAGATCTGGTTATTTAGCATTAGCCTTTGTATCAAGAGACCTGAAAGTCATGAGAGTGAGAAGACCTTACAAGAAAATCAGTCCAGTATACTTGTTTCAGACAGAGAGTTCACTAATAGAGAGTCCCAAAGAGCTCACAGTGGTTGAACACCATGGAATAGCTCCCCATGGATGCTATCATATATATATATACACATACATACATATATATACACACACATATATATATATATATATATATATATATATATATATATATATATATATATATATATATATATATATATGCTCTCTCCCTCTTGATGAGTTGAACTGTTTTCTTTTAAATAGTCTATCCAAAGGATTTGAATCAAGTGCAACTGGACTTGGTATATATCCGTGAAGACGTTTCACCTCTCATCCAAGAGGCTTCCTCAGTTCATGCCTTTCTGACTAGACAAAGCTAGTCTGACTGGCTGGTGATGAGTCAGACTAGCTTCGTCTAGTCAGAAAGGCATGAACTGAGGAAGCCTCTTGGATGAGAGGTGAAACGTCTTCACGGATATATACCAAGTCCAGTTGCACTTGATTCAACTCCTTTGGATAACCATGACCTGGATGAATGAGAACATTCACAGACAAGTTTTAAATAGTCTATCTTTCTCTTCTGAGTGTGCTTGTACTGCAGCATGCCTGGGCTGTAAAAACTCGGAGGGCCGTATAATTTGTCCTGTGTAATTTGTCCTGTGATGTCCCATCGAATCATAAGTACCTTAAGTCCAAGAGGGCTATTGAGTTCCACTGGACTGAAAGTAAAAGTGTGTTTTGTAAGACTACAAGTCCAGACACATGCATGCACATTCTGTTGGAGTGCAGGAATTTTGAATGTCTACCCTGTTTCAGCGTTAGAGAGAGACAGAGAGCTACTACTACTACTACTTTCGGCTGCTCCCGTTAGGGGTCGCCACAGCGGATCATCCGTTTCCATTTCTTCCTGTCTTCTGCGTCTTCCTCTGTCACACCAGCCACCTGCATGTCTTCCCTCACCACATCCATAAACCTCCTCTTTGGCCTTCCTCTTCTCCTCTTCCCTGGCAGCTCCATATTCAGCATCCTTCTCCCAATATACCCAGCATCTCTCCTCCACACATGTCCAAGCCATCTCAATCTTGCCTCTCTTGCTTTGTCTCCAAACCGTCCAACCTGAGCGGTCCCTCTAATATAATCGTTCCTAATCCTGTCCTTCTTCGTTACTCCCAGTGAAAATCTTAGCCTCTTCAACTCTGCCACCTCCAGCTCCACCTCCTGTCTTTTCGTCAGTGCCACTGTCTCCAAACCATATAACATAGCTGGTCTCACAACCATCTTGTAAACTTTCCCTTTAACTCTTGCTGATACCCTTCTGTCGCAAACCACTCCTGACACACTTCTCCACCCACTCCAACCTGCCTACACTCTCTTTTTCACCTCTCTACTGCACTCCCCGTTACTTTGGACAGTTGACCCCAAGTATTTAAACTCAAATGCCTTTGTCACCTCCACTCCTTGCATCCTGACCATTCCACTGTCCTCTCTCTCATTCACGCATAGGTATTCCGTCTTGCTCCTACTGACTTTCATTCCTCTTCTCTCCAGTGCATACCTCCACCTCTCCAGGCTCTCCTCAACCTGCACCCTACTCTCGCTACAGATCACAATGTCATCCGCAAACATCATCGTCCATGGAGACTCCTGCCTGATCTTGTCCGTCAACCTGTCCATCACCATTGCAAACAAGAAAGGGCTCAGAGCCGATCCTTGATGTAATCCCACCTCCACCTTGAACCCATCTGTCATTCCAACCGCACACCTCACCATTGTCACACTTCCCTCATACGTATCCTGCACCACTCCTACATACTTCTCTGCAACTCCTGACTTCCTCATACAATACCACACCTCCTCTCTCGGCACTCTGTCATAAGCTTTCTCTAAATCTACAAAGACACAATGCAACTCTTTCTGGCCTTCTCTATACTTCTCAATCAACATTCTCAAAGCAAACATCGCATCTGTGGTGCTCTTTTGTGGCATGAAACCATACTGCTGCTCGCTGATCGTCACCTCTCCTCTTAACCTAGCTTCTATTACTCTTTCCCAAATCTTCATGCTGTGGCTGATCAACTTTATACCTCTGTAATTTATGATCCGCATATTTGATTTGGCAAAGATTTTACGCCGGATGCCCTTCCTGACGCAACCCTCCCCATTTGTCCGGGCTTGGGACCGGCACTAAGGATGCACTGGCTTGTGCATCCTCAGTGGCTGGGTTAGAGAGACAGAGAGCTGAAATCTTATTTATTTGTGACCAGTTTCCAACCGACATCCCCCTGTTGTCCCTATAGGGTCTGACCTTCAACTCCACCAGCCAGCCGACCAATCTGCAGATCATGGCCACATCTCTGGGCATCCCTCCTGCACCCGTTCTCAAACAGCTGTCTGAACGCTTCACACTGGTCAGTGTCTGAATGTGGAAACAGGACTGCATGTCTAGTATGGGCTCTTGCATAGCTTGCTATCTCAACTATCCCCTAACTATGCCCTAGCACATCTTGACTTAGCTTATCATATTACATTATTTTATCTTGTTTGTCTTCGCTTCTTTTCTTTTTTTAATTTTAGTTTAGTTTTATTTAGTTGCAGAGGGATAAAACATTGAAGAGAAAAGCTAAAAACAATCCCTGTTATAGGATATGTATAGAGATAGATGTAAACCACCAGTCTGTGCTTTTTCCATCAAAAATGCAAAGGGGCAAAGAAAAAATCTCACCACAAGATCCATAACCTCAAAAGAAACCCTAGCTGACTAGTCTCATATGAGGTCAGTCAAACCAAAGTCAAGTCACACTTAATGGATACAGCACATTTAATGCTGAATGCATTCTAGTGAGCTTTACAAATCTGTAATGTAAATGTCTCAATCTTTTTCCATTTTCACATTTTCTTACCCCCCCGCCCCCATTTTATCAGCTCATGGTTTTTTCTGTGGAACACTATTCTCATACTTTCTCCTAAAATAGATATCTTTCTCACTTTGTAACTTTCCCTTTTTCTTACTCAAGTTTATTACTCTTCATTGAAGTCACTGACAACAGTGCTGGCTTTAACGTCCACCTCCTCCTCTGCTATGGTCTCTGAGCTGGCTCTTGGTGGTTTCTGGTTCTGTAACCACAGAATTCATTTGGAAGAGTGGTTTTTCTTATCACTATAATGAATCAGTCATATCTCAAACTGTATAATCAAAACGGATGCTTTGCACTGTTTCTCACTTGTTTCGGTGAATATTGCAGGAATTGTGAAGTAACAAAAGAATCCATTCACATGCTTTCATTTTTATTTTTTTTAACAAAATAATACAACTGTCAATTAATGCTAATCGCATTTGTGTTGCAGTGGCAGCTTGTGTGGACTGTTTAACTCGTGTATTCTCTTTCTTTCCTTTGTTGCCTTTGATTTCTGACATCTTACTTTGATTTCATCATATCTGAATGAAGTGTGATGCCTCTAAACTGCCTCCATGTTGTTTTGTTGATCGTGTTTTGTTTTTTTGGGGTGGGGGGGAATTCCCCCCCCTTTTTATCCCAATTGTACTTGGCCAAATACCCTATTTTTCCGAGCTGTCCCAATCTCTGCTCCACCCCCTCTGCCGATCCGGGAAGGGCTGCAGTCTACCACATGCCTCCTCCGATACATGTGGAGTCGCGAGCCACTTGTTTTCACCTGACAGTGAGGCGGTTCGCCAGGGGCACGTAGCGCGTGTGAGGATCACGCTATTCCCTTGAGCCCCCCCCCCCCCCCCGAACAGAGGAGGCGCTAGTGCAGCGACCAGGACACATACCCACCTCTGGCTTCCCACCTGCAGATACGGCCAATTGTGTCTGTAGGGACACCCAACCAAGCCGGAGGTAACACGGGGATTCGAACCGCCGATCCCCGTGTTGGTTAGCAACAGAATAGACCACTGCTATGCTACCCAGACACCCTGATCGCTCATTTTTTATGATAAACCAGCGGCGTTGTAGGAATAAACATGTTCTAGAATTATGTGATTCCAGGTTTTATGGTGTTGGCAGTTGAAGATTTTATCCTACAGTCTTGTTATTTGTAGCAAAATCTGGAACAAATTGTTTTGTAAAAATTAAGAGATTCAAGACAAAGACTACTAAGATATAAAAGCTATAAAAGTTTGCATCTTTAAAGGACAATTCCGTTTCTTTACTGTTAAGTTATTTAGGGGACTTTAGCTCTTGCCCAAACTTGAAAAAGGCCTTAGCCAACCACAAGGAATTTATGGCACAACTCAAACAGCAATCTTCTTTAGTCTTGTTTTAATTGAATTATTTCAACTTTCAAGCTTTTTGATGATTGCGTTGTTAGGTTGAAAACCAGACTGACAGAGCTTTAGATGCTTCCATGATCAATTTTTCCAGTACAGTTAGATGAACTTCATAGCCTTCACAGTTAACGCGTTCTACAACTATTTTGTAAGCATGTTCACAGACCTTTTCAGCTTCTCCAAATGCCGCTGCCAGCTCATCTAGCCCATACCTAGTCCAGAGGTTAGCTTGAACAATCTCCTTTACCTCATCAAACCTTTTCTTACAGTCACAGGTGACCTTCTCAAGGTTTGTCTCCTGCTCCCTCTCTAGCAATGCCTCTTCACCATATTCAGCATTGGCTTCAACCTCTAACAATAGCCCAGTTCTGAAATCATCATTAGCTTCAATGACCCTCCGCACATTGGCAGAGAACTTCACAAATTCTTTTCTGAGCTCTGATTCAGTTAAAGTGCTTGCTTTCTTACTGAGGTAGTTGGCCTGCCACGTGAAGCAGCTCTTTGCAGCCATTCTCTCCTTTCTTAGCTGATCCAATGTTTTGCCAAGAACTTCATCTACCATCTTGATCTGTGAGATGTTTCTTCTCTTTTCTTCTCTTTTCTGAAGCCTTTGATCTTCTTGTCCTGTTGCTGCACTGATGAGTATCAACAGCTACCTTTTGATCATCAACTGAAATGCCGAAGGTTTTTCAAGTGTAACGCTGATGGTTTTCAACTGTCATGTTATTTAGAGGAATTTGCTTCAGCTCCTGCCCAAACTTGAACAAGGCCTTAGCCAACCACAGGGAATTGATGGCACAACTCAAACAGCAATCTTCTTTAGTCTTGTTTTAATTGAATTATTTCAACTTTAAAGCTTTTTGATGATTGCGTTGTTAGGTTGAAAACCTTTACAATACAAAAAGAGGGAAAAATGCTGCCATTACTGCTAATTCCTTTCCACAAGTACAGAAAAATAAACCTATTTTTTTACTTAATCATTCTTTTTAAGAGTATGAACAAAATGAATTTCACTCATATTCTACATCCTTTACCAAATTAAATCGACCAATAACCGTACACATTGAACTTAATTACACAGAACATGGCTAACTTCAAGCTAACTGAACTACACATGCGATAAACTACACAGCAAGGCAACCTGAGTGATTAGCTAGCCATTTTAATATTAGCCTAATACCAGAATGTTAACTAGCAATGAATTATAACAATAACGTTAACCAGCAATTAATTCTAATGACAAAAAAAAGGATATATTAGCCCACCAGTGGCATCCCTGTAGACGGCCAGCAAGATGAAGCTCTCCCCACTCCAATTTTGGTTTAATTGTGACTAGTTGGCTTTAAGATAGCACGCATCTGCAGCTCACACCACGCGCTCCGTCTCTCCCGTTGTGAGCGCCTTTTAATCTTTTTTCTTCTTCGTGATGATTTTTTCTTCTTCTTCATGGCCTATTCACAACAACCGCCAAACTTAACTTCCTTCTGTGTCAAAATAAAAGCTGCCATTCATTTAGGATCCGGTAGCACACCTCCCACTTGAGCTCCTGGTTACTGAACCCAAGGAGCTCACATCACTATTTCCCTGAAACTGCTTAGTCTAGTTTTGTTGCTCCTCGACTGCAGGCAGGACAACCAGATGCCTGACGTCTCTGTGAAGAATTGTGGCAGGAATCTTGTTGATGGGCTTCTTCCCACTTCTGGCACTCCCACTCATGGTTCCCTCATGAGCTGGTTTCTTAATCATAACTGGGTAGCAGGGAAATTTTCGGACATTGACGTCTCTCACAATGCCTTTCTTGTCAGTATTTACACTGATCACCTTGGCCATCTGGAACTGACCTCTCAAGGAATTCTGATCTGCTAGCCACACAACATCCACTACAGCAAGATTCCTCTCTCTCTCGTGTGCCACTTGCTTCTGATAAACAGGTTCGGACCTGTCAACTGACACCACTTCCTCCAAAACTTGTTTACCTCTGATTGGATGGCTCTCAACCTCTTGTAGGGGTAACCCTCGAATTGGAAGTCTCCTAGGTCCCCTCTCAATGATGTAAACCTTTGGTAGGTAAGCAGAAATCCCTCTGCTGAAAGGTCACCAACAATATAATAATAATAATAATAATAATGCCTTTTATTTGTGGGCACCTTTCAAAACACTCAACAACACCTTACAGAATACATTAAAAAAAACAAGCAGTACTGTATCAGACAGCATAAAATCAAAACAAAGCAGGGTAGACAATAAAAAGTTAACACAACAGATAAGTATAAAATCAACACCTGCACAAAACTCAGTGAAGCATGGATCAGACTGAATATGCCAGTTTGAAAAGGTATGTTTTGAGATGGGACTTGAAGGTTTAAAGAGAGTCAATGTTGCAAATTTCTTGTGGGAAAGAGTTCCATAGGCGGGGGGCAGAATGACTGAAGGCTCTAGTCCCCATGGTAGTCAAGCGGGCTGATGGTGTAGTGAGTTGGAGAGCAGAAGAGGATCTGAGAGTGCGGGAGGACGTGCAGATATGAAAGAGTTCGGAAAGATATGAAGGAGCTAAGTTACCATGGGCCTTAAAGGTGAGGAGCAGGATCTTGAAGTCAATATGGTATATAACAGGAATCCAATGGAGTTGCTGAAGAATAGGAGTGATATGATCTATGGAAGGAGGTCTGGTAATAATACGGGCAGCTGAATTCTGGACCAATTGAAGCTTGTGAAGACACTTGACGGGAAGGCCAAAGAGGATAAAATTACTGTAGTCAATACAGGATGCAACCAGGGTGTGAGTGAGTATGGCTGTGCTTTTAGGTGTAAGTGATGGCCGAAGATGATTAATATTGCGTAGGTGGAAGCATGCAGACTGAGTAACATTGTTGATGTGGGCTTCAAAATATATAATGTGCTGTCCAGGATGACACCCCGACTCTTAACCTGAGGTGATGGGGGAACTATAGAATTGTCAATAGTAAGAGAAAAACTATCAGTTTCGGCCAAAGTAGATTTAGTGCCAACTAAAAGGACCTCAGTTTTATCACTATTAAGTTTGAGGAAGAGGTATGAAAACCACGATTTAATTTCTAGTAAGCAGTCAGAAAGGGAAGTGGGTGAAAGAGTGGAGGTAGGTTTGGTGGATAGATAAAGCTGGGTGTCATCCGCGTAGCAATGAAATTGAATGCCAAATTTCCTGAAAATGTGGCCAAGAGGTAGTAAGTAAATAATAAATAGGCGGGGTCCCCATACAGAGCCCTGGGGAACACCGGTAGTAAAAGGAAAGGACTGAGATCTCAAATTTTTAAGTTGGACAAACTGAGTGCGACCAGAGAAATATGATCTAAACCAGTCATGGGGGTGCCAGTCATTCCAATGGAAGCTAATCTTTCTAGGAGGATGTTGTGTGAGATGGCATCAAAGGCTGCACTCAGATCAAGGAGGACAAGTATGGTTAAGAGCCCAGAGTCGGCTACCATCAAAAGATCATTAGTGATTTTCACCAATGCTGTCTCCGTACTGTCCATGGAGCGAAAACCAGACTGGAATTGTTCAAACAGATTGTTGTTAGTCAAGTGAGCGTGTACCTGAGATGTGACTGTTCTTTCAATATCAGCGTTCATGGCCCTGGATGCCATGCAGCTGAATATAACTCCCCAGACTTTTAGCCTTACTCGCTTCCTCACCTCATCTTCTACTTCATAGGGCCCAAACAGGTCCATGGTGGTGAACTCAAATGGAGCTGCTGGTCCTGCCTGCTCTGGTGGGAGGTCACTCATTATCTGTTGACAACAATTTGCTCTTCCTTTCCTACATGTCACACAGCCATCTACTACATTTTTGGCTATTCTTCGACCTTTAACTACCCAGGCTTTTCTTCTCATCCTCAAGAGTGTTCCTGCCACTACCTCATGATTCGCACTGTGAGCCTCTCTAGCTAGAAGTTTAGATATCCACGCTTCATGTGGGAGAATGGGCATTGCAGTTTTTTCTTCGCTGAAGAACTGGATCCTGCATCCACAGATAAGAAGTCCAGAATCTTTGTCTCTAAACACCACTAACCTGTTGAGTGTCATGTCAGAGAATATCACATCTTCCTGATCTGACAAACAGAGGTCTTTAAAGGCATACTCATGGTCTTTGACATTAAGCACAAGCACTCTGGGTTTTTCATTTGAGGGTAGTGCCTCCCACTTTGCCTGCTTTGTGGCCTGGCTCTTCAGGCCCAACCACTTGTTAGCAGCTCACCACACCCAAGCAATGACTCCATTTTTTTTCTTCGTGGCCTATGTACGACAACCGCCAAACTAAACGTCCTTCCGTGTCAAAATAAAAGACGCCATTCATCTAGGATCCAGTAGCACAATTACAGTGTGGGTCTTATTTTCATAGTTTTTGCCATCGTTCATATTGGCGATAATGTTATTGTACTCAACAGCTTCATTGTGTAGATTTTGGACACAGGACCAGCAGTAGACACAGTTTTACAATGAAGTCTTATGGGGCATGAGACCCAGACTGTAAAAAGAACGATTTATCCCTTAAGGCCACCTTTGAGTCAGGCCCTTTGAATTGTCCTAGCCTCCTCCACCATAAGGTATCTCTGTATTAATAAGCTCTTCTTTCTATAACTGATGCCCCCTGCAGGAGCAATGTGTGAGCCGTCTGTCTGTGGGTGTCCAGCTTCACCACGACCTACTGGGAGACTTGGAGGGCAAAGTGACAGGTCTGACCGACCTCAAGGCGGATCTACGAGACCTGCTGTCACAGATCAACAAGGTAGGACAAGCGCATCACAAGTCGCTGTTACGCATCATGTTGATGGTTTCATGACAAAAGCCAACAACATTTTTTTTTTATTTCCTCGAAGGCATTTGTACGTGAAAAACTAAATACAGAAGTAGAACACCAAGACAATCCACTACTTGATTTTCTTGGAAGAGTGCCAGCTCTACCTAATAAAAACAAGTATCTCGACCATCCTGTTTGAACGTGAGCAAGGTGGTGGTATTACGGTGGAGTGGAAAGGGGATTAACCACATTCTGTTAATACTGTGGGAATGACTGACTACTCATATATTAACTTCAGAAAGTCTTGGTCAAAGATGAGAAAGGCCTTTATGTGTTCTTGAGTCCACTAAATGTATTGAACACTATCTGAGCTCTGTTATAATCAGCACCTATCCGGTTTAGTCAAAAGATGGATACCCAATACTGCTATGTCAGAATGTTCACGTACTGTTCTGTTTTCCATTTTCTCCTTTTTTTGCTATCTTGTTGTTAATATTTTACATTTTAATGTTGTTATGTAATCTACATTTGAAACTATAACTACGTTGTATGGTGTATTGGGCAATGTGTGTGTGTGTGTGTGTGTGTGTGTGTGTGTGTGTGTGTATGTGTGTGTGTGTGTGTGTGTGTGTGTGTGTGTGTGTGTGTGTGTGTGTGTGTGTGTGTGTGTGTGTGTGTGTATGTGTGTGTGTGTGTGTGTGTGTGTGTGTGTGTGTATATACCCCTTAGATGCAGGAACAGGGCCGGTTGGGAAGCGTGGAGCGGTACGAGACTACAGACTTGGCTTCTCGTATTAATGGAGACTACCAGCTGCAAGTGGCCACTCACCTGACTCTGATCCAGTTGCGTTCCTTCTGCCACGATATGGTCCGCAGCTTGAGAAACCTTGCTACTACCTACAGGCCAGGCGCATGAAGGAGGCTATGAAATACTTCGTGCCAAACCAGAGGCCAAGGAAAGGACAAGGAGTAAATTAGTTAACCCCTGTGGAAACACCAAACCTCATCTTGAGAACAAGAGGAGCTTGATCTTCTCTTTTCTGCCCCAAAAATAACCACACCAAGGCCTCCTCGGACTGCCTGCTTGCCTGCTCACAAGCACACACATGTTTACACACACTGATAAATATATATAGCGTTATAGCGGGGGTTTTTTTCAGAAACCGTCAATGGTGTTGATAAAAATGCTCAACAAATGAGGAGTGGAATTTTTTATATATATTTATACTCATATATATTTATACTTTATACTCATACACACCATCTCAAAAGTCTAGGCCATTCAAGTCAACTTTTTAACTTGTCCACCCTGGCTGGACTGCATAAAGGACCACTGACCCTTGGAAGTGAAGGACCATGGGGACCGTGGGTGTGGTTTAGACAAACCAGTCCCTCCAGGCCTGGAGGACAAAAAGGTTTGAACAAATCTTTGTGAGTTGGGGGATCTTTTTTTTTTTTTTTTTTTGGAGATGTATGCTGGAGTTTATTCCATCATTCCAAAGAAATTTAAACAGAAGCCAACCAATTACTGCAGCTCAGTGAAAAAGTCCCTGAACTCTGTGTGACAGAAAAAAAAAAGGAACAAGAACTTTCATCGGTGGTCTCCGATACAATACAACTCGCCTCCACGGGCGGTTGGCCATCACCACTCCATATGGGACACAAACAAGTTAATGTCAGTTGTTTGGTGAGTTTAATTTCTTTCTTTTTTTTTCTTTTTTTTTTAGCATTGTCGTGGCAGTTATCTAATTCTACTCTGACATTAAATGAGGAACGAGACAAAAATCTCTTACAGTATTGTCACACGATTTTAATATATATGTTCAATAAACAGACGCACAAGCTCAGACGCTTGTGTGTGCCCCGATCACAAGGCACACCATCTTTATACCATAGAACAACGCCCATTGCTTTGATCACAATGATTTGTACTCAGTCTCTTTTGACATGGATAGAGGGTAGTTACAATGGTGCACACTTAAGAGCCTCTTCATCATCCTGTCTTGGAGGAGACAACTTGCCCTGGTGAACTCCTGCTGGGTAAACTTCTCGCTGGATAACAGAGCTTGTTTACTGTCCCCAAGAGGTTACCTCACCTTCTGCCAGGACCCTCTCGGGATCGCTTCCCATGACTCTCAAATGGCTTTCACATCTCCCTCTGTTATCAGGCCCTTACCATTTGAAATAAGAAGAGGCACTTTTAAACCCCCTCCTTGTGTATGAGTCCCCAGACATCTGTTCAAACAATGTAAGCTTAGCTGATCTGTGGTCAAAGATTAAAACTAAGCAACTTACATATATGAATTGCGCTCACAAGCATAGTCAACAATATTTTGCACACTCCATGGACGAGTTGTAAGGACACCTTTTTTCAAATTGTACCCTCATTGCTTTCATCGAGCCTGGTGGGAACACAGGATGTTAAGTCCTCTGTCTGGTGCACAGGCGCAGAAAATGTTTTGGAAGGATTACTTAAGCATCGATGCAAGTGTGAGGGACACCTTTAGCAGTCACTGTTCTACTGTATGTCTGGTTCAGTGAGTCCAACAGAGGAGTCTCCTGTAAGTCTACTGTCTTGTCTCGAGAGCCTGGATGAGCCCCGTTGTGAATTTATTCACATGACTGGAGCAGAACAATCGCATTGACACACAAGTCGATGTTTGTTATATGTCGGTTAAAAGCAGTGATCTTGTAACTGACAGATCGGCAGTTTAAAGAAAGCAGGATAATCTGTGAAAATTGTGTTTTGACGCATAACAGTGAAGACGTGGTTTTTGCCAGGCAGTTCTGCTTTAATGTGTGAAGCTTACATAAAATAAAAAAAAAAAAAACGAAAACGTGCAGGCATAATAGCTTTCTCAGATTAAGTGCTGCAAGTCACTACCTGCCCTGTAAAAGACTGTGACGGCTTTGGGTAAAGCACATTTGTTCACTGCAGTTCTCCAACGCTCCCTCTGTCATGGCAGCCTTGCAAGTACATTATTATTGTTAACTATTTATTATGCTATTTATTATGTTTCTTGAATGTCCCCTATTTTCTTATATATATTTATTAAGTTGTGATGATCTTTTGTATTTATATCTTATTGTGTGTACCAGTATGGGTGTCTAAAGGCAAGATTTTAGAAGCTGCTGAAGACATTGTAGTTAACTTCTGCATTGTTGCAGAGGTTAACTACATATCCAAGATGTGCAGCGTGTACGGATGGAGCAATGTTACGGATGACGTCTGTTGTCGATGTTTCCCTTATCAAGCAAAGAGTGAGACGAGTCTTAAAATCAACCTATAACACAGTGGCTACTAAATCAATTGACATTTATTCTGCAGAATAGGGGAGCTGCTCCAAGTCATGCATTCAAGTAGCAATGCCTTGCAACTCTCACCGATCAGGATGGGAGAGACGCATTTATGCCAGTGAGAGAGAGAGTGTATGCGTGTTTGTGTGTTTGTGTGTGTGTGTGTGTGTGTGTGTGTGTGTGTGTGCGTGTGTGTGTGTGTGTGTGTGTGTGTGTGTGTGCGTATGCGTGTGCGTGTTCATGTGTGTCTGTTGAGGTAGCGAATGACAGGTTTGCTTGATCACCTTTGACCTCATGACCTCGATTTGGTCATGAGGAGGTCAACGGGAAGAATATGTTTACATGGGGAAATGTATACCGTGCTGGAGACATAGACATGTTTACAAAAAACATGAGGAGATCGACAGGAGCACATGTTTAACAACACAGTGAAAACATTCAGAGTTATTAACTAAGGAATGAACAACAATCTATACTGTGTTCAGTCAGTAAATCACAAAGAATGAATAACATAGTAAAACACTCAGGGCTATAACATGTGAACTGCAAAACGAATGATATAAGAAACATTAAAAGGCATTTTTCCATTACATTCCCCCCTTTTGTGTATAGCAATGCTCACAAAATAAGGAAAAATACACTAGTTAAAATGTGTGCCTTTAGTGAGGTCAAAAAAACAAAAACAAAACTACATTAGTGTAGAAAAAATTCACCTCATGAACCCCTGGTAGAGCGATTGCACAAAACAGCTATTACAATCACACAGAAAATAACTTCTCGAGTAGGAATGTAATTACTCAATGTAAATATCAGTACACATATTCCTCATTAAAATAAGGCGGTCTCCAATCGGGTAATATAGTATTCATTGACAAGGAGACATACTGTCCGGATACCATATTGGTAATCATCTTATGACGAATAGGCATTACACATGTCAGACAGCAACAGAGTATCAAACTCACAGTTACCACAAGTGTCAATATTTTCATTAGCTCAAAACCCCAAAAGCCCAGTTTACCTTCTAACCAAGCAAATGGGTTTGTAGGGTCGGTTTGTTCTGCTGTCAAATCATTACGCAGGTCTTTCATAGCTTGTATGGCTAAAGACAAATTTCCTGAATCTTCATTGTTAGCAGGAATAAAAGTACAACATGAATCCCCTACCATAGCACATACACCTCCCTGAGCAGCATTCATTGCATCTAGTACCATGTGATTTTGAAGGACCATTAGGGGTACTGAAGTTAATTCTTGTTTGATTGCTTCTTCTGTTAGAATAGTTGAATTAATTAACAGTATTATCTTATAATGTATGGAATTTAGCCAGCGAAAAGCTGTGGACACACCTACAGATGCTATTACAAATGCAAAGAAATGTTCTGCTCCTCCTATAATTTTGTGCACTTCTGGAACCGATGTGTCGGCTGTATATGCAGCCGATCATTTCACTCGCACCGCCTGATGGATCTTGGTCAGACTGTACATGTAAATTGGCATAGTTAACATAATTGGTGCGCAGATGCCTGCCCAGTTCTTAGGTAAACTTGTACACTGTGTGCCCGCACAGCCAATAACTATCTGGAATTGTAACGACTCCCATAGTATAAGCGCACAGGGTGTGATTACATGCATCTGTTGTTCCTACTGGAAATCTGGGGTAACAGTTATTTCTTTTGTCAAAACAAGTAGATTGGTAACATACTGGATAAACGATTCCGGCATGTGAATGAACCATATATGAAGAGGATAAGGCACAATGGTCACAGTAGTTACTGGTCTTCTCCATGTGCTAGTACAATTAAGTTGCCCTTTAGAAAGGTTGTAGTGAAATATTGCTATTGTTACAGGTACCGGCTGTTACCCGTGGAGACAGAATATAATCTCCGTTTTAAACAGATAAAAGTAGAGAGACAGGAGACAGTGTTTGCATCAATCAGGCTGTTCCGTCTTTCTTAAACATTTTTGTTTACAATCTGATCATTTGGTTTCTTTCTTTCTTTTTCTTTTTTTATCAAAATAATCTAACAAAAATACAAGTCTCATAGCATCTCATGAATTCCATATTCACATACAAAATCATGACTTCTCCAGTTTCAGACATCTGAATTAAAAATCCTTTGTAATCTATGAAAATTAATCACTAATAAAAGTGTAACCAATCCATCAAGTGTTGATGTAAATTTGTTGTATTAAAAAAACCACCTTCAGTCACTACTTGCGTAGTCTTTGAAATTATCAACATTAAATAAATATAAACAAACGTTTACAATTATTATTCTGTCCTACGTGTTTGTGTCCATGTATAAACAGGCCGACAGATAGCCAACACGAAGAATCCCAAAGAAATACAGAGTCCCGGTCCAAGTTGATGAACTTTACTGAAGAACTTTGAGAATTCAAACCTTTTTTGTAAAACTGCATAGGGGGGCAATACAGAGAAAGAATGTTTCAATAAACATTGCATAAATTATAAAATGTTAACACATGTCTATGACATAACTATATAACACATGTAAATAACTGTACGTAACCTAGGAATTACGAAATCACACATGACTTATGAACTAATTGTAAATAATGTACATATAACATAGATCAGTATGCTATAATATAGGCGGAATATGGACAGACAGAATAACGTGACATTTCTACCATGGAGCTGACACATCTAACTAGCAACCGAAAGCCTGGCTGGCTAACTAGCTAATAGAAAATGGAAGAAGCTAACGTTACACATAGCTATTTTCATATTAACATGAATACAACGAAGTTCTTATAACGGACATCGTCAATCACTTAAATAATGTCGCAACTGAACTTACAGACGATGCTCTCCAAGGCACAAACGTAGATAGAAGCAATAAACACAGAAGCTGGGCAAACATATGAAACTCCGCATGGAAAGCTGGACTGTACTGCTACCATGACTACCAGGCAGCAAACTATTTCCTGAATTAAAGTCACGTGAGGAAGGCTAGAGGGAGCAAATAAACTTCAAAATAAAAGTACTCTTCTCACATTCTAATAAAGTAATGTCACACTCCCCGCCTGGTATACTTACTATACCACTATCTTAAACTAACATGAGGAGCATGTCCGGAGAACACAAACTAACTCAGGCCATATCCTCAGCAGGCATGAGTAGGACTGTCTCGGAGACAGGCCTCAGGAAGGTCTTTGTAGATCCATATTTTGTGACCTTGAGCTCAATCTTCCTGACCTTTCCATCCTGGCGAGGGAATGTCTTTGTAACAAGAGCCACGGGCCACTCGTTCCTCGTCACTTGATTGTCCTTCAGCAACACTAGGTCGCCCTCCTTGGCGTTAGGACGCATGTCCTGCCACTTGCTGCGACTTTGGAGTGTGGGGAGGTACTCACGCCTCCATCAGTGCCAAAAGGTGTTGGCGAGATGTTGCACCTGCCTCCACTGCTGGCGGTGAAGATCCTTGCTGTCGAAGGTCCCCGGAGGGGGAGGGAGAGTACACACCTTTTGCGTCAGTAGTGAAGCGGGAGTCAGGAGGAAGGGAGATTCTGGGTCCGAGGAGATTGGTGCGAGGGGCCTGGCGTTGATGATTGCCGTAACTTCTGCCATTAAGGTAGACAACACCTCATGAGTAAGGTGTGATTGGCTGGTTTCCCTGAGCATGGAGTCAAGAATACGTCTGGAGACTCCAATCATACGCTCCCAGGCTCCTCCCATATGGGAGGAATGAGGAGGGTTAAAGATCCTTGAACACCCTTCCTCACCCAAGTACTTCCTGACGTTGGGCTCTTCGGGATCTGTGAGGAGCATATGCAACTCCTTGCAGGCGCCTGTAAAGTTTGTACCACAGTCAGAACGAATCTGCTTCGCAGGGCCTCTCAGTGCAAAGAATCGTCGTAAGGCATTGATGAAACTTGATGTATCCATCGATTCGATGAGTTCGATGTGCATGGCACGTGTGCTCATGCACGTGAAGAGGACTGCCCACCTCTTGCTGTTAGCTTGACTGCCACGGGCTCGTCTTGTGGTGACAGCCCAAGGACCGAACACGTCGAGTCCTACGTAGGTGAAGGGTGGCTCTGTGCTAAGATGGTCGGAGGGTAGGTCTGCCATTTTCTGTTCGGCCGTCCTCCCTCGAAGTTTGTTGCAAGCCACGCATTTGCGGAGGATGCTGTTGATGCACCGCTTGGCTCCGACGATCCAGAATCCTGCTGTGCAGATGGACCCTTCCGTGAAGATATGACCCTGATGTTTGACTCTCTTATGGTAATGCGTCACAAGGAGCGTCGCGATGTGGCTGCAAGCTGGGATGACGACTGGGAACTGTTCTCTTGTGTCGATTGCTGCATGCTTGAGCCTTCCCCCTATCCTCAGAAGACCGTCTTCATCCACGTAGGGGTCCAGCTTCCTTAGAGGACTGTGTTTGGGAATACTTTTCCCAGCAGCCAAGCAGGTGAACTCTTCTCTGTAGGTCTCTCTTTGCACACAGCTGATGATGAGAGTCTCTGACATCGATAATTGTTCCGCCGTGCAAGGCTTTGTGGGAGCTGTACAGGTTTTGAGGTTGCCTTCCACAGCAGCTTTTTTGAGCTCCAAGATGCGGGTTAGGGATGCGATAGCTCGCACAAGAGACTTCCATGAGGAGAACCGCTCAAAGCGATGAGATCCCAGGTTAGCTGGAGGGACAGAGAGTCGTGGCATGAGAACGCACCTCACTGTCAGAATCCGGGTCGACGAGTTCGTGAGGCTCCTCTTCAGGAGTGTGAACTCCGTCAGGCAGGGACAGGAAAGGGGGTCCTGTGAGCCATGTAGTGTTTGTTAGCTCGGTGGCAGGTACCGATCGGGTAGCATGATCCGCTGGGTTTTGCGCTGTGTGGACGTAGCTCCACTGTTCTGGTTTGGTGAACTTCCTG
Source organism: Lampris incognitus (assembly GCF_029633865.1). NCBI lineage: Eukaryota > Metazoa > Chordata > Actinopteri > Lampriformes > Lampridae > Lampris > Lampris incognitus. The sequence continues at coordinate 22,663,639 of NC_079220.1, read as the reverse complement.
ATTCACTGCACTCTGTTGCAGACGTACACATAGAACCGCCTGGTCTGGTTGTATATGTACCCTAAGACAACTTTGCTGTCTGTGCAGACCCGCGTCATGTCTACACTGATGTCCAACTCCCTCTCCACCAGCTCTGCCATTTCCACTGCCAGCACAGCGGCGCCGAGCTCCAGTCTTGGGATAGTATGAGCGGACGGAGGCGCCAGTTTCGCCTTTCCCAGGACAAAACCGACATGACACTCTCCATCACCTTGACGTAAGCTACCGTGGCGATAGCCTTCACTGAAGCATCAGAGAAGACGTGGAGCTCATTCCTTTGCGCGGTAGATAGGGTGGTGGGAGTTTAGGCTCTTGGTATCCTGATGTCTTTCAGGTCTTGTAATGAATCTTTCCACATCCTCCATTCTGCTTCCTTTTCATCTGGTAGAGGGGTGTCCCAGTCGAGAGCTTCATTGCAGGTGAGTTCTCGTAGCAGAAACTTTCCCTGAATGGCGACTGGAGCGACGAGACCGAGGGGGTCAAACAAGCTGTTCACCGTGGCTAGAGCACCTCTGCGGGTGAAGGGCTTCTCTGTGGCCGTTGCTCTGAAGGTGAAGATGTCGTGCTTGAGTTCCCAGCTGAGTCCCAGGCTGCATTGGATGAGGGTGGAGTTGTCGTCGAAGTCCAAGTTTTGAAATCCCTTTGCATGGTCTTCTGGAGGGAAGGCCTCCAGGACATCAGAACTGTTTGGCGCTATCTTATGGAGTCTCAGGTTTGAGGCAGCAAGCATTTCCTGTGTCCTTTTAAACAGGTCGATGGCTTCTGTGGCTGACAGGAGCGACTTGAGGCCATCGTCGACATAGAAGTCGCGTTCCACAAAGTGCTTGGCATCCATTCCGTGTTCCCTGGAGCCGTGTTCTGCTGCTCGGTGAAGTCCATAGATGGCGACAGCTGGGGATGGTGAGTTGCCGAATACGTGGACTTTCATGCGATACTCAACAACCCCTTGGTTGGGGTCATTGTTGTTGAACCACAGGAAATGCAGGAAATCTCTGTTGTCTTCTCGAACGACGAAGCTGTGAAACATCTGCTCGATGTCTGCTATGACAGCCACTGTTTCTCTTCGGAAGCGCAGCAAGACTCCCAGCAAGCTGTTGTTCAGATCCGGGCCGTTAAGTAGCACATCGTTCAGGGAGATGCCGTGATGTTGAGCGCTGGAGTTGAAGACAACCCTGATCTTGTCTGGCTTTTGAGGGTGGTAGACGCCGAAGATAGGCAAGTACCAGCACTCACTTCCCTCCGGTAGTGGTGGGGCCAACTCAGCCTGGTCGTAATCAAAGATGTTTTGCATGAAGGTGACAAAGTCGGCTTTCATCTTAGGCTTTCTTTCCAGGGTGCGGCGGAGAGAGGTAGGTCTGCTGAGAGCTTGGTCTCGATTGTTCGGGAGCCGTCGACGAGGGGATCGGAATGGGAGAGGCGCAACCCAGCTGTTGGTGTCGTCCATCACCATCTCTCTGTCCATGAACTCCAGGAACAGACGATCTTCGATGGAAAGCCCCACTTTGTCGTCATCTTTAGTACTCTGGAAGATAGTGCTGCTGCCTAGGCTGCAGTCATCAGGGACTGGGGTGTCATGTTTGACGCTGTAAGGAGGAGAGGTGCTGTTCTGTGCTTTGGAGCTGAACCTTTCCTTGACCTGGAGACGGTTGGGGCACGGAGTGAGGAGAGATGGCCTTCCGTTTTCGAGCACGCTGGTGCGATAGGAAGTCACAGCTGCTGGCTTGTGGGCTGAACCCAGGCACACGTCCCCTATAACCACCCAACCCAGGTCTAGACGTTGGGCATAGGGGGCGCTAGGAGGACCATTGCGTTGCTCCCTGACTTTATGGACCTGAAGGATGTCGCGTCCCAGAAGTATCAGGATCTGGGCTTCAGGGTCCAGGCGAGGGATTCTGCGAGCGATGGACTTCAGGTGGCTGTGGTGCTGTGCAGCTTCTGGGGTCGGGATTTCTGACCGATCGTAAGGCATATGGTTGCACTCGATGAGTGTTGGAAGCACCACACTTATTTTTTCATCCAACGACTCCGCCAAGAACCCTGTGGCTCTTCTTCCAGATGTCTCAGTGACTCCTGCACATGTACGCAGGGTGCACGGTGAGTCTGAACCTCTGATTTGGAAGAGGTCGAAGAATTCAGACCTTGCCAGAGATCTATTGCTCTGAACGTCCAGGACGATGTAGACGTTAGTAGCTCTGTCTGGGTGTGCTTTGGGGTATACCTTCACCAGGCAGATTTTGGCACATGATCTGAGGCTTTGGCCTCTGCCAAAGACTTCTGTGCATTTAGAGGTGACTGCTGGTGGAGGCGCCTCCTCTTCACTCTCCCCGCCATGCTCTGAGGTGGGGCCCTTGTCTTTTTTGTCCCATGGAGGAGGTCCAGGGTGGAGCGCCGCTATGTGGTCATCGCTCTCACATTCGCTGCACTTCAGAGTTGCCTTACAGTTCTTCGCCAGGTGAGTTGTGGAGGAGCAACACCTGTAGCAGGCACCATTCTCTTTCAGAAAGGCTTTGTGCTCCTCAAGAGGCTTGCTTCGAAAACCCCGACATTTCTTTAGAGGATGGGGCTTCTGATGGATGGCACATTGTTTCCCAATATCATCAGGCTTGCTGCTCGAACTGCGTGACTGAGAAGCTGAGCGGTTTGTTGAGGCCTCTGTCTTGTGGGTGGAGACATGCCTTTTGGCGTGTCTTGATTCCTTTTCTGATCGCTCATGTTTTGAGGACCCTGTGGAGGACTTGTTGGACGTTTTCAAGGGAGCTGAAGGGAGAGTAAAGCTGGGGTCGTTTTTTCTGCGTGCCTCGCTGCAGATAAAGTCTGCGAAGAAGGTGAATGGGGGGAAAGAGACATGGTGCCGCTCTTTGTACTGGGAACCCTTAATTATCCACCTCTCTTGTAGACTGTGTGGCAGCTTCTCAACGATCGGGTTGACACCCCTGGCGGGGTCCAGGTACGAGAGCCCCGGCAGGTAGCCCTCATACTTAGCAGAGTCTAACTCCATCAGCAGGTCTCCCAGTTCCCTCAACTTTACGGGGTCTTTCAGAGAGATTTTTGGAAAGTTCTCTAGCCTCTCGAAGAGCGCTCTCTCGATCACTTCAGGGGAGCCATAGCACTCTTCTAGGCGTTCCCAGACAAGTTGTAGGCCCACTACAGGGTTGGCGACGTGCACAGAGTGAATCCTTGTAACATGCTCTGATGACATTTTTCCTAACCATTTTATCAAGAGGTCGAGCTCCTCGCTGGCAGTTAAGTTCAGTCCTTCAATGGCGTTGAAGAAAGAGAACTTCCACACCCAATAATTTTCTGGGTGCTCGTTGAACAGGGTGAGAATAGAATTCACAAGCTCTCGGCACCAAGTACCTAGCAATGTCATTCATACCAGTCGTGTCATCACAACGTGGCTGCGGTGAGGCTCTGAGAGGAGAGTGGTGCAGCTGAGTAGGAGGAGGCTGAGGAGGGGAGAGCTGAGCAGGATGTTGGTGATGTACTGCAGGTGTTGACCTTGCAGGTTGCTGTGCCGGAGCTGCCGGCGCTGACCTCACAGGTTGCTGTGCCGGAGCTGCAGATGCTGACCTCGCAGGTTGCTGTGCCAGAGCTGCAGGCGCTGACCTCGCAGGTTGCTGTGCCGGAGCTGCGGGCGCTGACCTCGCAGGTTGCTGTGCTGCAGCTGGCATCGACCTCGCAGGTTGCTGTGCTGCAGCTGGCATTGACATTGCAGGTTGCTGTACTGCATGAACATCGTTCGTGGCTGAGAGGTGAGGGGCTCTGAGCGGCGTATATCGTTCAAGTTCCGAGGGCTCCTCGTAACTAGTCTGCAGCTGAGAGTGGTGTTCGACGTAGTCACGTGTGCGTTGAAGGCTGTTGCTAACCAATTTGTATCGACTCTTCTCGCTTCCCTCACGATCTTCAAGTTCAGTCGCTTCTTCGAGAACTTGAGCTTCTGCTATAGCTGCCGCTACCTCCTTCTCATGCTCCAATGTTGATAACTCGGCGGCTATTTGAGCTTCTTTAACTTTAATGTCAGCTGCTACACGAGCCTCTTCTAATTTCAGGTGAGCTGCTATACGGGCCTCCTCTACCTTTAATTCAGCTTCCCATTGACCGTAGGATGCACGTGCGCGGGCAGCTTCGACTTTGGCGCGAGCCCTGATTGCAGCTTTGCCAGTTGAGGAGGTTTTAGATCCAGATGATGAGGCGGAATGTAGAGATGCAGCGTCAGGTGAGCGGTCCTGTTTCGTCTCATCACCTTCAGTGTTAACCATTGGTTACGCCGTTGTCCGTCACTGTTTATTGATCCTGTTGCTGTAGTGCCCGCCATGAAGTCGTCTTTTTACTATTCTATCCTACGTGTTTGTGTCCATGTATAAACAGGCCGACAGATAGCCAACACGAAGAATCCCAAAGAAATACAGAGTCCCGGTCCAAGTTGAGGAACTTTACTGAAGAACTTTGAGAATTCAAACCTTTTTTGTAAAACTGCATAGGGGGGCAATACAGAGAAAGAATGTTTCAATAAACATTGCATAAATTATAAAATGTTAGCACATGTCTATGACATAACACAGGTAAATAGCTGTACGTAACCTAGGAATTACGAAATCACACATGACTTATGAACTAACTGTAAATAATGTACATATAACATAGATCAGTATGCTATAATATAGGCGGAATATGGGCAGACAGAATAACGTGACATTTCTACCACGGAGCTGACACATCTAACTAGCAACCGAAAGCCTGGCTGGCTAACTAGCTAACAGAAAATGGAAGAAGCTAACGTTACACATAGCTATTTTCATATTAACATGAATACAACGAAGTTCTTATAGCGGACATCGTCAATCACTTAAATAATGTTGCAACTGAACTTACAGACGATGCTCTCCAAGGCACAAACGTAGATAGAAGCAATAAACACAGAAGCTGGGCAAACATATGAAACTCCGTATGGAAAGCTGGACTGTACTGCTACTATGACTACAAGGCAGCAAACTATTTCCTGAATTAAAGTCACGTGAGGAAGGCTAGAGGGAGCAAATAAACTTCAAAATAAAAGTACTCTTCTCACATTCTAATAAAGTAACGTCACAATTATAATGGAACCAACCTACTGATTTAAAACTAAATCAAAACACAATAATAGAAGAATTGCAGGTATGTAACCACAGGCAAGTACTTTAAATTCACATTCTCAATTCAGACATAGTACCACCCATCAGAACGTGGCTATTGTGAATCAATCAAGTGTAACTAAAGGTTATAGAACTGAATCTTATGACATGTAAGCTAATAAACATTCAAATAACTTCATTTTTAACATTTATACATTACGTTTTCCGGGTGAGCATTGGTTTTCCAGGTGCTCACACAGTACAACATGGAGCAACATCATTGGGAAGCATAGAGCCGGTAAATGCAACTCAAACGGAAGCCTTCTCCTTGGCCTCTGTGTGGAACATGGCCTCATCATCACAAATACAATCTTCCAACTCAAAATGAGCCAGAAAACTACCTGGATGCATCCGCGATCCCATCACTGGCATCTCATTGACTTTGTGATTGTACACATGAAGGACCGATCCAACTTCCATATCACCAAGGCACTCCCGCATGCTGACGATTGTTGGACCGATCATAGGCTGGTCATCTCTAAGCTCCATCTGCGACTCAAACCCAAGCCTACACGTCCTGCCATGACCATCCCACTAAAGAAAATCGACGTCCGAAAGCTTGAAGATCTCCGCGTAAGAAGAAGCTTCCGGAATAAGGTTACGGAAGTCCTGAAGGATGTTGCCCTCATCGAAAACAACCCCATATCAAACTGGACAAACCTAAAAACGACCTTCCTCGCTGTAGCTGAAACCGAAATTGGTATTCTGAAAAGACGTCACCAGGATTGGTTTAATAAGAACAACCAGTACATTTTCAACCTGATCAGCACAAAGAATCAAGCTCGTCTCTCCTGGGAGAAAGATAGAACCTCCAAGACAAATGAAGAGCATTACAAGAAACTGAAGTCAAACACCCAAGCTCAACTCCGCTCCATGAAGGATGCTTGGTGGCAAAGTAAAGCCCTTGAAATCCAGGGCTACGCAGACCAGAACCAACTCCACGACTTCTTCTCTGCTACCAGTGCCATCTACGGGCCCATCAAGAATGCACCAACACCAATGAAAGCAGAGAGGGACGATGTAGCCATCAGTCAACGACGGAAACAGCACTCCCACCAGCTCCTCTGCAAACCATCACGAGTGTCTCCAGACTGTCTTGATGGCTTACCTACTCTGCCGCAAAAACTGTGGATGTATGCACCTCCTTCCACCAAGGAGCTTCAAACAGTGATCGCTCAGATGCGCAACAAAGCGGCTGGCCCCGACAGAATCCCTGCAGAACTGTACAAGTATGGAGGACTACCTCTTCAGAAGCGACTGTACGAATCATCCTGCAGATCTGGGAAACCTGGACTGCCCCAGCTGATTTCAGAGATGCAAACATCATTACCATTTTTAAAAAAAAGGGGACAGAGGAGTGTGTGGCAATTACAGAGGAATTTCCCTCCTCTCAACAGCTGGGAAAATTCTGTCGCAGATCCTTCTGAATCATCTCACCACCCTGGCTGAAGAAGTTCTCCCTGAATCCCAAAGCGGTTTTCGACCCCACAGAGGGACCACCGATATGATCTTTGCGGCACGACAGCTCATGGAGAAAGCAAGAGAACAATAGAAGACAATGTTTTCATCTTTTTCAACCTTGAGAAAGCATTTGATTCTCTTCCGACAGCCCCTTTAGTGGATGTGCTATCCAAATCTGGGTGCCCTGACCACTTCATCCAGATGATTCACGTCCTCCATGATGACATGAAAGGCTGTGTCTGTTTCCGTGGAACCCTTTCCGAGCCTTTCCCCATGGATTGTGGAGTAAAGCAAGGCTGTGTTCTAGCGCCTACGTTATTTTCCTCATACCTGGCTGCTCTCTAGCAGAAGACAGATCAGTAACTCGACGGTAAAGTCAACATCCGTTACCTCTTCGATGGCAGACTGTTCAATCTCCAGCACTTGAAGTCTAACAACAAGACATCCACCAATGTCATCACTGAGCTTCAATATGCCAGTGACAATGCTGCTCCTGCCATGACTCAAGAAGGTCTTCAGTCGATCACCAACTCCTTTGTTCAGGCTTACGAAACTTTTGGCTTTTCTGTGAACATCAAGAAAACCAAAACGCTTAGTGTTGTGCCTCAGGATACTCCAGGAGTTCCGCTTCAAATCACCATCCATGGCCAACCTATAGAAAAAGTTCAATTCTTTCAGTACCTTGGAAGTATCCTCGAAGAAACATGCAGTCTAGAACCAGATATCACCAACAGAGTGAAAGTTGCCCACAGTGCCTTTGGCCGACTTTCTCACCGTGTTTTCTATGATTGTGATCTCAAGACATTAACCAAAATCATGGTTTACAGTGCAGTGATTCTTTCAACCCTCTTGTACGGTTTTGAAGCCTGGACCCTCTACAAATCCATAAACTAGAATGCTTCCACCAGCAAAAACTGAGAAGTATTCTGGGAACTTCATGGCAAGATCGGGTCACCAACAATCAAGTTCTCGAAAGAGCCGATCTCCTTTCCATTGAGACGACAACTGAACATCACCAGCTGCGGTGGCTTGGCCACATCCAGAGGATGCCAAACGACAGACTCCCAAAACAATTTTTATACTCTGAACTGACTGAAGGTCAAAGAAAAAGAGGAGCTCCCAAAAAAAACGCTACAAGGACTGTATGCGGGGAACGCTGATCACCTTCAACATCGACCCTAAGAACTGGGAAAAAGTAGTGGAAAATCGAAAGCACTGGAGAGCTGTATGCCTGGCTGGTTCCATTAAGGCTGAAACAGACAAACGAACGCATGCGGAAGAAAAGCGCTACCGCCGAAAATTCCACCAAGAACAGAGAGCCGCAGAAATGGGTCCACCCCCTGCTATCCCCTGTCCACACTGTTCCAGCCTCTTCTATTCTCACCTTGGACTGTCAAGCCATCTTCGTTTTAAGCACACACCTTAATCTCTTGGAATGGATCCTCGGACACAAAAGATGCCAACGACGACGACGACGACTTTCTTTCAGGCTAGCTTACATCCATATTGGACGGGGGGAAACATCGGTATGTTTGATTCATCTGCCTCTGATTGGCTAGTACTCGTTACCTCCGTTGATTAGGTTGGTTAAGGTTAGGGTTAGGGTGGGGTTAGGGATAAGGTTAGCCAATCAGAGATAGAGTAGGGGCGGGTCTTCCCGGAATCCAGGTGAACGCTCTCTAAACGAGTACTAGCCAATCAGAGGCAGAGTTTCCGGAAAACGGGTGCGAAAAAAAATCACGCGGTTCGGCCTGGATTCGCCTTGACACGAGAGTGGCGGGGCGTCTCCTTCGAGACTGCCGGCCGGAAAGATGCAGCTGGCGAATGCACGCAGTACGAGGGTGGGTGTTTGAACTAAAATAGGGATCGATTGGCCACTAAATTGGGAGAAATCAGAAATAAATTATATTAAAAAAAAGAACAGCAGACATAAAACCATTTTTCTCATCAACAGCTAAAGTGAATGAACGAGACATCAGGCAGTCCCAAAGAGGGTGCTGATGCATGTTCCAATTTAACAAACCTCTCTTCTGCTTCAGATTTCCAAGTTACCTCATCAGATGGAGACAAGTTATGACCATGGGCCATGTCAGACAGGGGTTGGGCCAGTGCAGCATAGTCATTGATCCAATTCCTGCAATAACCACAACGCCCTAAAAAAGACATTACTTGTTTTTTAGTCTTACGTTTTGGAATTTTCAGGATAACTTCAATTCGTTCTTGTCCAATTGATCGGCCGGTAGATGATGTATCATGACCTAAATAGTGCACTTGTTGTTTAACCAGCTGGAGTCAGGTCACGTGTGTGTTTTGTGCATGCTTCTTCTGTTGGTGAACAGATCAACAAATCATCAACATATTGTATCAATCTGCTGCCATGTTCGAATTGAAATGAGCTCAGATTTTCTAACAGTGCTGCAGAGAATATTGCTGGTGATTCTGAATACCCTTGTGGCATGTGGGTCCGCGTATACCTTTTGTTTTTGAACGTGAACGCAAACCATGGATTTGATCAGGTTTGACAGGTATACTGAAAAATGCGTTTGCTAGATCAATCACTGTGAACCATTTCGAATTGGATTTGGAACCACTGGAGCTCTTTTGTGCACAGCATTATTTATTTCGCGAAGATCTTGGACAAAACGCCACGATTTTAAGTAAGCTTTCCTTACTGGAAATATTGGAGTATTGCGTGGAGAGGATGCACATGGTACGATGATGCCTTTTTCTAATTGGGATTCAAACACTGGCAAAATTCCCTGTTCTGCGTCGGGTATCAGGGGATACTGGGCTTAGCACGGGCGAAATGATGAATTAGGTGTGACTCGTACGGGAGTTGTGCCTTTAATTTCTCTTACATCATATTTGCCTTGTGCCCACAGACAATCTGGCACACCCTGGAGTGAGGGATGATCTTCCACTTCAGTTGGATCACTATTTAAAAGAAACAGAAATGTATCTTGTTCAGGAATTAAATGCGCATTACGGACACCTGTGAAAACAGTGTTAACTGGATACCAATGCACACCTGTATTTGGGCTAAATTTAACTCCATCCTCAAGCTGTTGCCAATAATCCAGCCTCTGACATTTGGCAACCCAAGGGCCTATAGATTGCCAGGATAAATTTGGGAGCTTGGCCACTGATATGTGAGGGGCAGCTTAAGAGACTGAATAAAAGGTAACTTGATCTGGTGTCAGATTAACTGTCAGAGCACAGTATTCCATGGAGCAGAATAGTCCTTCACCATGCAATTCATCATTTTCCAATTCTTTTCTTAACCAACGTTCCTGAAATCTCTCATCTCTCCCTGTCACATTTGTTCGAACAGATCCTCTTTTGACATAAGGTCTCCTTCACCTTCCCACACTTGCCTGGCTTTCTTCAATAGGGCCTCATTAACAGATGTAGCATCTAATGTTGATAAATCCCAAGCATAGCAATGCATAGGGGTTCCTGAGTCATATTGCATCATAATAGGGCTAAACCCTTCCTGTTCATCTGATATTGTTCTGGTTATTTGTAAGCCTTCTTCATTGCAGGTTACAGTGATTCCCACTTTGTACATCAGATCTCGACCACACAAAGGCACAGGAAATACTTTGGACGATAAGAATTGATGTTTTAGCTGTGTGGACCCATCTTCATTTGGGTCGGAGACATTGATTGGTTTTGTAAAAGTCTCTATTGTCCGTACCCCTCCTGCTCCAAGCATAGTTACGGCTTGTGATGATAATGGAACTGTTTTACCCATTAATTTAGCAGAGATGGCTGAATATTGAGCTCCAGAGTCAACAAGAAAACCCTGTACTGAACAGCATGATGTCTTACCTCTGCTAGACAGCTTGTTTCATGGCCAATACATGTTGTTCTTACCAGCTGGGCAATATCAGGGAGAAGGCCATCTAGGAATGTTGATGTCAATTGGTGTTCCCAGGCGGAGGGTTGTGTGATGTCTCTGGGCTGCTCCAATCCACTGTACTTGTTGATTACTGGAAACAGTCTGCAGTAATACTCATGTAAACTTTTGTCAAGCTTCTGGTGTACACTTTTAATCATTTCCCAGTTTATGACAGGAGGGAATTTGGCTTTGACGGCATCTAGCATGTCTGATATTTGCTTTTGATAGTTTGAGTTCGGATCTGCGTCATATCTTTCAGCAGGATCATATGTGCCTTTCACATCTTGCCAGTATGGTTTCAACTTTTTTTTATCATTATAGTTTCTAATTCAGCAGATGTTGGCTTTGACTGAGCCACTAGTTTCATGATTGCAATACTGAACCCTTTACTGTCAGTCATTGGATCAGGTAATTCTTCAGTAATACAATTCATTTCTTGTATTTTCCATGGACGATATACCAGAACTGGGTCATTACCTCCGGTGGGGTTCGGGCACTCGACGATGGGTAGCTGAAAGGTGTCTGAGTCTACCTGAGCTTGTCGTCTCCGGGCGGCATGGAACACAGGGCTCCAGCCTTTTTCTGATCCCTCAGGTTTGTCTGTTGTGGACTCAGCCGACCCTCCATGCGCTCCCAGTCGCGAGAGGTCATCCAGCCCCGGGTATAAGCGCTGTGATGATGAAGATGTCGCCACAGCCTGCGGTTGACCCATGGCACCACATGATGATGATGATGTCACCGCACTTTGAGGCTGCAGTGGTCCCATGGCACCATGTCAATACGGTGGGGGAGCATCTGTGCTGAGGTCAACCTTATGTGCAGATGGTACACTGAGCATTTGATTAGTGGGGTTAGTAGGAATAGCCCTATTTCCATTCTTCTGCTTTTCCTCACGTCTCTTAGCCTCAATTAACCATTTGTAATAACTTTCCCAATCTACTTTCTTTTTTTCCTCTCCTCTTTTTCGCTTTCTCACTTTCTCTTAATTTTATCTCCAGTGTTTTTAGTTGATTAATATTAAAACTTCCATTTTGAGGAAACCCTAAAAATTCCCAATCTGACAATTGTGATACCGTTTCCGGTCCATATTTTTCAAACATGTATTTTGCGGGACCAATAATGTCTCTCTCGTCAACTAGTTTAGAATTCTTACTTCCCATTATTCTTTATTCCAGCCGGAGTTCTCTCTTCTTCTTCTTCTTCTTTCTTTCTCAGCTGTTATTTCTTACATATATCACGTAGGTGGAGTTATCGGTCTTTATATGCTTTTATTCCTTTAGCGCTTTCAATTAACCGGTTAATTCTTTGAGTCAATCTATTGTAAACTAATAATAAGACACGTTAGTCCCTATGTAACGGGTCTGATCCTTCAGCCTAGCGGTTAGTGATGTCGCCTTGTGGTGCAGTTCTTCGTATCGAATCCCGCACCGGGCAAGATAATGACCGGTTACACTATCACCATCGTGGAGCGGGTGACCGTTCGTCAACGTCAAGATAACTCTTTTTCTCGCTGAGGCTCCAAATCCCACTTTAATTGCAAATGTGTTCTCACCTTTGTAAATTTTCGGATCACGTATTGATGTCACCACATCAGCCTGTTCGCACCTGGTGGCCCTTTTCCTCTCGGGACGTCTCCGAGACTTCCAAGGTAGATGCCTCCGAACTTTCTTAAGTCCGTTCCCGTGCACGGTTGACCTGGTGAAAGAGAGACCCGATGCAATCAAGTTAGTGATCCCATCCTCGTCGCCGAATTGTTGTGCAGTTTTCCCTTATCGAGCAAAGAGTGAGACAAGTCTTAAAATCAACTGAAAACGCAGTGTCAAGTCAATCGACATTTATTCTGCAGAATAGGGGAGCTGCTGCAAGTCATGCATTCAAGTAGCAATGCCTTGCAACTCTCACCGATCAGGATGAGAGAGACGCATTTATACGAGAGAGAGAGAGGGGGGGGCTGTTAATGAGGTTAACGTCTGTTGAGATAGCGAATGACAGGTTTGCTTGATCACCCTCGACCTCATGACCTCGACTTGGTCATGAGGAGGTCGACGGGAAGAATATGTTTACATGGGGGAATGTATACCGTGCTGGACACATAGGCATGTTTACGAAAAAACACGAGGAGATCAACAGGAACACGTGTTTAACAACACAGTGAAAACATTCAGAGTTATTAACTAAGGAATGAACAACAATCTATACTGTGTTCAGTCGGTAGACCGCAAAGAATGGATAACATAATAAAACATTCAGGGCTATAATATGTGAACTGCCAAACAAATGATATAAGTAACATTAAAAGGGTTTTTTTCTCCATTACACGTTGCTCAGCCGTTGCCTCATCGCAGTGTCCCCACTTGACTCATGGTCATGACAAAGTACTGTGTATGAGCAAAACACTCCCTGTATATGTACTGTTTCATATCGTCATCGTCATCATCAAAGAGAGTTGTGTCAAGTCTCAAGAGATTTGTTATGATTAGACACCACCTTGCCTTCTCAAAATGATTGATAGCACGACACTTTCATAAGGATAAGCCTCAGTAAACGAAGCGGTAATACATGCAGTATGTCAACTCCAAGCTAGCACAACTTCACAATAGCCTGTGAAGCTAATACCTTGTGAAGAAGCCAATGAGATCAGCGAAGAAACGTTTTCAAACCCACGACAACGTCTCACGCGAGTGTATTGTAGCTTGTATGTGATTATTGCGCCACCTGGATGACTGAGATGAATCTTCACGGACGTAGATTTCGTTTTGTTGTACTTTAGTAAACCCTGTGGGTAAATGTACGTCCATGAGATATCTGTTTTTGTAAAGAAGTTTTCTGCATTTTTTTAATGGTTAGCTTATGGGGTGGGGGGGGTGCATATGAAATCCTGCTTTGGAAGGCTCAAAAACGGGCAAGTTTCATATTGCTGGGATTCTAATATATGTTAATGTATATAAAATGTTGTGGTTACACCGCCCCGAGCTGCCTCCCCGGCACGTTCAAGCCACTCTCCCAGCTCGGACGTGCCGGAAACATCCGAGCGCTCGGCTCGCGCTCTGAGGAGACGAGCGCTGCACTGCACCAGGTGTTTGCCATCATCCATCAGGCACACCTGCGGCAATCAGGCAGCCCTCTACAAGAAGTCTCCCAGAACACCACTCCGTGCTTCGATGTACTGAACCCTGCGGTAAAGCTCTGACAAGCCCTCCAGCGTTCCTTGCTATCTGTTTATTCCCCAGTGTCTTATCTTTGTGTCTCTGTTTCCTCCCAAGACTCTCCCTCCGCGTCTCCCTCGTCCCCAGCGACCTTCACGTTTTTCCCCGGACCTCTCCTGCGATCTCCCCCCTTGTCCCTCTACCTGGACCCCTCCTTTCGGACTCGACTTCCCGGATCTCGGACCCGGACTTCCTCGAACAACACCTCTTGGATCACGGACTGAACTTTCTTGCCAGGTGCACGCACATTATTTCAACACCTCCTGGTCATTTACATACCGCACCACACATAAGGCTAAAAACACTCGCACATAGTTATACACGCAAACCACGGGACACCACACATAGTTTATTCACACATCCCACTAACGGAACGCTTTTCGCACCATACATTCCCCTCCCACAATAAAACCACCTTTTTGGATTTGAAGTCATCACGTGTCTGTCTGCCTTGGGTTTCGCCACACGGGTCGGATTCTGGTGCGCGAGCATAACATAAAACATGATATACATACATATTTATTGCACTGAGTAGTTATTTATTTGCAACTTTAAGGCAGCCATGCTGGGTCATTTTACAAAGTAAACTTCTGTGTGGTTTACATTTATACAAATGTCTGAGCAAGTTGATGGGCGAAACTTGCTGCGTTTTTTTTTTTTTGGGACACAACAGGTTTAGCACGATGCTCTTTTTTGTATGGCGATGCATTGACGAATAAAATATTTTCAAGAAGAATCTGTGAAACGTGAATTACTTACTAACGTATTGCTGGCATGCAATCCCATTTTCACTCTGGGTAATTTGCCATCCCAACGGGGACTGTTGAAGTTTTATTTGATTAACACATGTAAAAGAAATAGAAACGTGTGTGTGTGCGCGCGGGGGGGGGGCGTCCGGGTAGCGTGCGGTCTATTCCGTTGCCTACCAACACGGAGATCGCTGGTTCGAATCCCCGTGTTACTTCCGGCTTGGTCGGGCGTCCCTACAGACACAATTGGCCGTGTCTGCGGGTGGGAAGCCGGATATGGGCATGTGTCCTGGTCGCTGCACTAGCGCCTCCTCTGGTCGGTCGGGATGTCTGTTCGGGGGGGATGGGGAACTGGGGGGAATGGCGTGATCCTCCCACGCACTTCGTACCCCTGGCGAAATTCCTCAGTTAGGTGAAAAGGAGCTGCCGGAGCCACCATATGGACAACCTGTGCCCAGGGGCCCATGAAAGCAAAAGGGCCATCCATGATGGGAGGGGAAAAAGTATGCATTTTTTTTATGTTGAGCTCCACTGAAATATGACACAAAACTTGACCCATTCTCTTATTCCTGATATATATATATATATAATTGGTGAGATGGCTGGGCAAGTGGTGACTGGTAAGCAAGCGGCAATACTAATGGTCAAGGCGGGTGGGCATAGAGAGCAGGGGGCTTACACTGCACAGATTCAAGACGGGTTTTCTCAAGCAAGGTCGAGGTTAAAAAACAGTGGAATTATTTTTTACCTGACCCACTATCAGTTAGGTTGTATCAAGTGAGAAGTGTGCGGGATAACTTGCTAAGCAGCAGAAAATGGATGGCATTAACCAAAAGCCCAGCGGGGCTTTCAACAGAAAGGGAAAAGAAGTGAAAGAAGCAGGCGCACACAAAAAATGTCCCAATAAGATTTTTCACAAAAGCTAAAAGTGAAGAAGAGGTGATTCCGACAGCGGGTGTCGAGCTAGCTAGCAGCCTGGAAGCATCTCCCGTCGGCTGCAGTGATTCACAGCTGGATTTTAAGGACTTGATCACAGAGTTTGCAAAGAAAAAGTCAAGAAAGAAGAACTTCTAAAGGTAAGAACCATTTGATTGTGTTGTCTGTGCATTGAGCAGTATTATCTGCTGTGATTGTGTGCTGCTGCATATTTTGTGGATGAGTTTATTTGAGATGTTTGCATAATGTGTATTGCATCACTGTGGTGTGATGCTGCTATATTGTGTTGGAGTCAGTTTGTCAGGTTCATTATATGTTTTTTACAGTTCTGTGTGAAGTTGCCTAGCTCACTTAGTGAGCCTTATTTCAAAACCTGCATTCAGCTATGCTCTGTGATTACCTTAGGATGGCATTGTCGTAAGCCTACTCCTAGTCAGTCACATTATTATGTATCAGTAATAACTGGTGTGCTTTCTGCTCGGGTGGTTTTCCATGAACACAAATATTGCCATAGTGTAGAGTCATACACTGCCTTGGGATGATTTGATCCATTGTTTCCTTGTCTTGTGGTTTGTGACTGAAATGGCAGTACTTAGTCTACTGAACCGTACAGGCATACCTGCTCAACTGGACTGGTTAGTCAGCCTTTGACCAATAGGTGTGTGATTATGATCTGGTGGATTTGACATGCCAGTTTTTTTTTCTTTTATTCTATTGAAAAACATTCAAAATACAACACACATATACCAAACAAATAGGGAAATAAAACATTTCACAAACCCATCAAACTCTACAGAATCAAAGATTACAACACAGGTCGACAAAACAGAAAATAGTGAGGTAACCTGTAGGCCTTGTCATGGTTTCCAGTTTACAGACCCCCCCCCCACACACACACACCAAATCAAGGAAATCAAACAAAAAATACACATATACCACACACGGTATACTGATTAACCAAAACCTGACATTACCCTCCCACCTTACCCAATCACAACAAAAGTGCTCCCCTCTACAAATCCACCAACAAACTCTTCTTCTCTAACACAACCATACAACATATTAACATCTATTTCCATTATACTCCTAAAAATATTGCACACCTCAGCTTTCCTCTTTTTGTAATGGGCTATATTCCTCCTTAACTTGACAGCAAACCTTGCATGGCTTAAAACATAATTTAATATATTAACATTACATCCGTTCACTTTGCCAGCCATCCCAAACAACCACAATTCTCTCCATTCCATTCTGTCAACAAACCCACCTCTCCCACATCTACTAATTGATTCTTTCATTTTCAACGTGTATCCCTCCACCTCACAACCTTCAACAAACTCATGCATAAATGTTTCCATGGGTGTGGTGCGGGCCGCACCGCACCCATCACATTTCTTCTTCATATTCACACCAAACTTACTAATTACTAATTATTACATTAATGAATACCCTATTGCGCCTCAATAAAAACAAATTGTCACATTCAACACTGTTCCACTTCACTCTCAGATTCCTCCATATCCTCCCTACATCCATCTCATTCATAACTCTCTCCCACACTTGCTCCGCAGCCAGTCTTCTCACTTCTTCCCCTCTTAACATC
This sequence comes from Lampris incognitus, assembly GCF_029633865.1. Lineage (NCBI taxonomy): Eukaryota > Metazoa > Chordata > Actinopteri > Lampriformes > Lampridae > Lampris > Lampris incognitus. Next base: position 22,646,573 of record NC_079220.1, on the reverse strand, counting down.
TATACATCACTTTCGTTTTCACATTCATCAGACTCACTCTCCTCTGTCCTCCCACATACATTTCCGTCTCTCCTTCCTCACCCAACACAACCTCTCTCTCAATCATACTGACCCAATCTCTCGGCATCCCCTCCCCCCCTTGATCTTTCCAAATACCCTCTCCGACGTTCCCAACCACATTTCCTCACCCCTTCCCCTCACTTCCTCTACCAGTACCTGTGCCCTCATTAACCCTGGTACATAGTCATTGACTAAATCCCTTATCTTTCTAAACCCCGCTCTCCAAATCACCCTGTTGTAGACTGTGTTCCCCTCAAATGTGATTTTTGGATTTAAAAACACTGGTTGTTCCCACACCTGCTTCACATTCTAACATTCATACTGCACACATTTCACAACCTCTCCCCACACTTCCAACACCTCCTTGTAAAACTCAGACACTCCCCTCAACATACCTTTCTTCATTTGCATATACACTCCCCTCTCCCCACACCCTCAACATTTATAAATCGCCTCCCTTAAAAACACCTTCCATATATGACCTCTCTTGTTTCTTAAGTATCTAACCATCGTTTTCACCCTAAGTGCTTTCTTTTTCACCCCTAAATTGATTAACTTCAACCCACCATCTTCATAGTCATTTTCCATCACCTCCTTTGCTATCTTAACTCCCTTCCCATCCCACAGAAACTCACTCACCATTCTTTCCACCTCCATCAACACTCTCTCAGGCACATCCAACACATTCATTACATACACAATCGTACTCATAACTAGTCCATTCACAACCGCCACCTTCCCTTTCAGCTTCAGCCCTCTAAGTTTCCAAAACCCCAACGTCTTCCTAATCTTATTCAACATCTCTTCATGCTGTATACCTCTCCCTTCCTTATCCTCAATCCCTAAATTCACACCTAACACCCTGAAATAATCCTTCTTCTCTTTTAATCCTATTCCTACACCTTCTCGACTTGCCCCCTTGACTGGAAGCTCAAAATAATTAAGGTGGGGTGTAATGGCTGCATGGGGTGGGCGTGGTGTGTGTGGGAGGCGGGGGACGGGAGGGGAGTATGAGTTTCAGTGCCCAGGGGTACTGCAACTAATTGAAACGCATGCCTTGCCTTGCTGACGGGTGAAAAGAAGCGGCTGGTGACTCCACATGTATCGGAGGAGGCACGTGGTAGTCTGCAGCCCTCCCCGGATTGGCAGAGGGGGTGGAGCAGCAACTGGGACGGCTTGGAAAATAGGGTAATTGGGCGGGTACAATTGGGGAGTAAAAGGGGTGTGTGTGTGTGTGTGGGGGGGGGGGGGGTGTGGTTGTTGCTGTTGCCTCACAACCCGTCTGTCATGGCTTCCATCCCACACCTTATGTCAGGTTTGCGTGTTCTCCCGGTGTCGGTGCAGCTTTCACAATGTCAGATTACTACAAAACGTCTTGTTGAGGAAGATGTGTTGTAACATTTCCTTCCCCCGACTCATGTGTGTGCGTGCATGTGCGTGCGTGCGTGCAGGAACATAGAGTAAGGGGGGGAAAGTTATTTAAACCTTGTTCAGGAATTGTTTTATCAAGCGTTGAATTTGTCACTACCGCCATTTTCCCCTTCCACCACAAGCACTGGCAAGATGCCAAGAACTGCTGTTTTATTTCACTGCAGGAAGAGACTTTTCATACAACAGCTATGTTACAACCCCTGGCTCTACAGGGTGCAACCAAAAAGGGGGGACGCATCAAAACCATTCAATAAACCATAATAATTCATTACGAAATGAAGAACAAACTCAGTACAATAAAGTGTGGATATGTATGTGTGTCAGTAAGTCAGTGGTGTGAGGTTGTTCATGTGTGGGTGTATTGGCCGATATGGTGCGTGTTGTCAAGTGCAAAAACCAACACACAAAGCAAAACGGGTGGCAGGGACAGCGTCAAGACTGAAAGTTGGCTGCAGCTTTATGCTGAAGGACACGCCCGGGCCCAGGTGTAGCCTCTCAGGTCTGACGAGCCATCTCTCAACCTGAAACACAATAAGGGTGAACAGAACAACCAAATCCACCGGGGGGAGTGGTTTGTCACACCCCATCCCATGAAATGGGATTTCTACCAGAAAACCCAACCACATTACAATCACTAACAATGACTAATAATAATGAATAAATGGGGGGGGGGGGAATTACATAGGAAAATACAAACACCACCTGATGTCTCTGGCCGCCCCCCCCGCCCCCCACATCAGCAACCTAGTAGGCCTTCCTAAGAAGCAATTTTAAGAGTACAGGAGGAGAGAGGGCAATGAGAGGAGTGCAGAAGGAACAAAAGGCATAGAGTTACAAGGGGCAAGGAGCCGGAGTCAGGGCATTAGCAACAGTGTTTGCTGAGCCCTTGACGTGGCAAATATCTAAACAGCAGCACTGCAGGAACAAGAACCAACGGATTAGCCATTGATTAGGACACTGTAAGGAGTTTATGAAAGTCAAGGGAAAGTCTGTATAGACTACAATAGGCGCACTTGAACCAACACATCAAAATGTTGCAAGGCCCAAACGAGAGCCAGTGCCTCCTTTGCAACCACCGAATAATTCAACTGACACAATCTGAATTTGCGAGAGAAGAAACCGACAGGATGATCAATCTCTTGCGCATCTGACTGCAGGAGGACAGCCCCCAGCACCTGCACTACTGGCGTCCACCTGTAGGGTGAAAGGCTTATCAAGCTGAGGAGCAGCTAACACAGGCTCTGAACACAAAATTGACTTGACATTTTCAAAAGCCAATTGACAGCTAGGTGACCAAAAAAAAATAATTGAGCTTTGCCTTACCGCAAGTCTGTGAGCAGGGCAATGACAGTGGAGAAACTGCGGCAGAAACTACGATAGTAGCCTACAAGTCCACGAAAACACATGAGCTCCTTTTTTTGTGGTTGGAGGAGAATACTGCTGAATGGCCAGTATTTTAAACCTGTGCTGGTCGCACCTGACCTCGCCCCACTACTTTGCCAAGGTACGTCACAGTGGCTTTGGCGAACCCACATTTTGCCAAATTTACTATGAGGCGCGCCTCTGCCAACCTGTCAAATAGCTCACGGGTACGTTTGAGGTACACATCCCACGAGTCACTGTAAACCACTACATCATCCAAATACACAGCACAACCCTCTAGACCTGTAACAACACAGCTCATAAGACGCTGAAAGGTTGCCAGCGCATTGCGCAAGCCAAAACAAATAACGGTGTAGGAGTATAGACCAGAGGGAGTGACAAAGGACAACATTTCTTTTGCTCTTACCATCAAAGGCACATGCCAATAGCCATTGATCAGATCAAATTTGCTGACAAATTTAGCCGAGCCAACCTGGTCTACACAGTCCTCCATTTGTGGAAGAGGGAATGGATCAGGCTTTGCGACATTATTAATCTCTCGGAGGTCAGTGCAAAATCTATGCGTTTTATCTACCTTAACCACCAGCAGACATGGGGAAGCCCAGCTGGATGAGGACGGAATATCTAATTTCAGAGTCTTACTCTGCGTTTATCTGGAGAAACACGATAAAAACGCTACCTGATTGGCTCAGTGTCTCCTACATCTACTGTATCGTGTTCAATCCAATGTGTGCATGATGGCGTATCTCCAAACAAAACAGGATAAGACCTGATTAACTTTGCCAACTCAACGCACTTTTGTTCAGGTAAATGGCCAAGCAACCTTTCCAACCAAGCCAGAGACTGAGTTTTTCAACCAGCCATGCAAAACACAGTCATCAGGACCAATACCAACTTCGCCCCCCCCCCATGAGTCTTCACACGAGGCAAAAAAAAAAAACAACCTCAGGTTATGGTCGTACGTTTTTCTCACCCCCAAATGTCCCGATCTATCATAAGAGAGTTCCAACACCAATTTGCAAAATTTCTCAGGGACTACAATCAGCATAATAGCATCACCAACAAAACTCTCCCCATGCGGCACCCATTTCCTCACCAACGGCCCATTCTGGATGAAATATCCACACGCAAGGCTGGACTCCTCACCCACAGGGCAGGCACCGTCAAGGGACTCTTTTAAGGTGGGATCCGCCTGCTGTGCACTAACCACGTCCTCTAAGCGAACAGGAAAGGTCAAGTCAGACAGATCTGGCAAGGATAACTATGGCATTGTGCGGTACTCTTTTTTACCACTTAGCTCAAGTTTTGGATCAGGTATAGCGTGGCTCATTGCACGCGTCACAGCGCAGGCTGTGAAAACCTTTGGCAAACTTCGTGCACTTTCATCTACTCCCTCACGAGTGTTGGTGAAGGGGTAACTACTGGAGGTGGCGGCACATTAGCCCAAACACATCCCCCAGCCAGACCATTACCTAGAATGAGGTGAACCCCTTCAACTGCTAACGCTGGGCGGACACCAACCACCACTTCCCCCTGCACCAGGTCAGACATGAGCATCATCTGATGAAGTGGGACAGACAACGTGATTAAGACACTATCACCGGTATCAGACTTGGCAGAAAAGGGAAGTACTGATTCTAAAATGAAAGAATCTACACCTCCAGTGTCCTGCAGGATTTTCACTGGGACTTTCACATTACCTCCCACGAGTGAGACATGACCCTCTGTAATAAATAGTGAGAAATCAGTATAATCAGGTCCGGAAGAGCTGCATGAGGATGCTGGTGGCTGCACCTTCTCCGGAAACTCCGCAAAGGGATTGCCAATTTGGATAGAGGCGGCCAACGTTAGAGCCTTCCCCTGGCCCCTATACCTCCTGATAACTTACTCCTACCTCTAAGAACAGGACATTCTGCCTTCCAATGTCCCCTACCCCAACAGTAATTACAAACTCCGTTGGGATCAAACTTCCCACCTGACCCACAATCATTTTTGCATGCACTGAGCTCCGGTCTCAACCCATCCTGCCTCGTGGAATGCGAACCACCTGACATACACTGCCCGCGAGTGCGCACATCTCCAAAAGCGTTCTTGTGCGTCAAAATATACTCGTCGGCTAGGGCCACAGCCTCCGTAGCAGTCTCAACTTTATGCTCATTAATGTGGGTGGCTATATAGCCAGGGACTGAGTCTTTGAACTGTCCTAGCACAATAAGATTGGCCAAGTCCTCAAATGTTTCCACTTCCAAAGCGGTGCACAAATGGTGAAAATGAGTGGCTAGTTCCCTAGCGAACTCACCAGCGTCTGCTTATCTCCCTTTCTCCATGACCTAAACCGCTGCCGGTAAGCTTCGGGTACCAGTTCATACGCCCTTAACACACAGTGGACTTCACTTTAACATAGCTACGACTATCGACTGCACTGAGAGTGGCATATGCCTCTTGCACCTTACCAGTCATGACGCACTGCAATAACAAAGTGCGCTCCTTGTCATGCCACATGCCTAGCGTCAGCAACGCGCTCAAACAGAGAAAAAAAAGTGTCTGGATCCCGTTCACTGAACGGTGGGACAAGACGCAAATTGCTGGCATCAAACCGGTCTGGAGAATCACCAGGAGATATATAAAAGTCCATAATCGAATCACCTGTTATTCTGCCTGTCTTAATCAAATCCAGCTTTATGTGTTGCAGCGCCAACCTTACTTGCTCCAATTTCAACTCTGCTTGACGTTTTTTATCATCATACTCTAGCTGAGCAACTCTTTCTGCTGTTCAAACAGGTGGCTGGAGAAGTGGACCAGGCCTCTTCTCTGCCTTACTTAACAAGACCTTTCAATCCAACTGGGACTTCACTGCGGCCTTAACAGCATCCCTACTTGGCCTTCTATCACCAACATACAAGGAACAATAATCTGCTATTTTAAGCAATTGGTCCTTATTAATGCACTGCTCTATCCACTCCACTGAGGGATTACGGACAAACTCATCAATATTCGCCATGCTGGACAAAACTATGCAAATTTACACAAGGAAAAAAAATAGGGAAAACATGCGCAAAACAATTTCCAGAACTCCCCCTCTAACTGCATAACCATAAAGCCATCCAACTCTCTTCAGGTGCTTCGGCGTCTGGGCTCTTTAAACACTAAGCCCATAGCCTGTGATGGCAACCAGTATCTGGCGACCCCACCAGCAGCTACAGAGTGTCCCCGAGACAACTGCTACAAACCACATCCGCACCATACTACCGTTTATATACATACCGACGTGCCCCAAAGGAGACATGCCCTATACATACCAGGCGAGAGATCGATCCGAAATTTAATTGCACACAGGCAGTCTGATCAATGTAGATAAGGTATCTACATAGATCAAATAGTGCACAATATACCCACCAGCAACAAGCTCCTCTCACTACACACACCCAAATAGCGCCCAAACAAATAATCCAACTCAGGACCTACAGATTCTAACAAAAATCAGTGTCCCCGAAAAATAGTGCATTTAACCAAAATGACTATACAGCCAAACAAACAAACAAACAAACAAACAAACAAATAAATATCAATTCACTTACCAGCCCCTACTTCCAAACAAGCTCAGGAGGGTCTAGCCATCCATCCATTATCTTAACCGCTTATCCTGCTCCCAGGGTAGCAGGGATGTGTTGGGCGGCAGGCTGTAAGTGACCAAACAGTGCTATCAGATAACCAACAAATGACCAATTAATACAACATATGCTTGCGCGAATCCAAGAAAAATAATAACCAACTAGTTAATGTAAAGGACGAGCCCCCATCCCAGCAAACGTGCCTGTGTGGGCCAACTGTGGGTAGGTGTGGGTTTACTGTGGGGTAATGTGGGCAGGGGCAAACCCGTACTAATCCCACATGGGCCCCATGTGGTTAGCCCATGTGGGGCCCACAGTAGTTTTGCCCTTTGAGGTCCCTATGTGGGCTTATAGTGGGCAAGCCCAACTGTGCTCTTGCCCACAGTAATTCCACATGGGCCCTCTGTGGGTTAGCCCGTGCGGGGCCCACAGCAGTTTTGACCTTTGAGGTCACCCCCCTGTTGACAGTTAAAACGTTTTAAGATTACAACTGCTTTAAGGTAAGCGGTACTCAAACTCTTTATTTACCGCCCATGCCCAATGCTGCATATAGTCAGACCTCTGCAAAAATGACAGTGAAATGTAAACAAGTTGTCCAAGGTGTAATCGGTCCATCCCATACTTAACTAAAACTGCCCATCCAACAAGACAAGTACCGTCTCAACTTTTTGGTTTGTCGCAGCTGTTTCATATTATAGTTAAGAGAAAGAACACTAGTTTTTTTGTTAATTTTTTGCCCCTTAAATGTTCCCATAGAGCAGCTCATGCTGTTTTATTAACCAACTTAATTACAGATTAACTATTACTCATAACTTTACAATTTTAATAATTTTGAACCATCAGAAATTTAGCGAACATACACACAGCAGCTTATTGTAGTCTCATATAGTCTGCAATACATCTGACATGTTGTGTATGTGTGCAGTAATAAACTTGACATGCTCCATCACTCTAGCAGTACACAAGTAAATATAGCCTATAGCCCTGGTTCAGTTTGGGCTTGGTCACGAGCTGGTGCCAATCCTCATTACTTTAAATACTCCAAGAAGTTGGATTTGGGTAGTTTAATTTGAATTTTGCCCCGCCTGAGTCCACGGAACAATCAAAGTGTCAGTTTACCTAAATAAAAAAATACGGTCACATACAGATAATTTTGGCTTTACTTGCCCAGGTTTTGAGATATCTCTGTTCGAGATTTGCCTCTACCCCAACAGGTGAATGAAATCCCAGGCTAGATTAAATGCTCCACCTGTGGCTAACTCATACTGTGCACTTACATTTCAATTGTTGTTTTCCTCAGATGCTGTGACAAAAAGCAGCCGGGCCACAACATTCGAGGTGGAAGCTGCCATCAAAATGTGGCTCAGAAATGCCAGGGATAGAGACGGAGGAAGGAGCAGAAGGAGCAAAAAATAGATAGATTTAATGTTTGGGGTGTTTTTTTTAGATTTAATGTTCTTATTGTGTTCAAATGTGGTTCTATGTTTGTTGTTCTGTTTTATGAAAGCATTTAATTTGGTATATAGTTTTGTTTTTCAATTCCAATTGTTTCCAATTTTCAATAAATTTTTTCTTCGTATAATTTATATTTTCTTCATTTCTTTGTTTGAGCTGGCTGTCAATAAATGTCACTAGCATACCAGGTACACATGGGGCACTATGGGCCCGTGTGGGACCACTACTCCCAGCCCAAAGTGTGGGCATACTATGGGAATGCTGCGGGCCCACAATGGGTCCCACTGAGGGACAACTCTGCTTAGTGTGGGCAGCCCACACTTAGCCCACACTAGGCTGAGTGTGGGCTGCCCACTGGGGCCCCACCAGGGGCCTTTAGTGTGGGGCCCACACATGCCCCGCATTTCATTTTCCATGTGGCCTGTGGGCAGCCCACCGTGGGCCCTGTGTAGGCCCACAGTGGGCTGCCCACAGTGGGCCCTCTGTTCCTGCCCGCAGTGGCCCCACAGGGGCCCCAAAGAGGCATGTTTGCTGGGATGTTACAACCCCTGGCTCTAGAGGGTGCAACCAAAAAGGGGGACACATCAAAACCATTCAATAAACCATAATCATTTATTACAAAATTAAGAACAAATTTAATACAATAAAGTATGGATGTGTGTGTTTGTGTGTGTGTGTGTGTGTGTGTGTGTGTGTGTGTGTGTGTGTGTGTGTGTGTGTGTGTGTGTGTGTGTGTGTGTGTGTGTGTGTGTGAGTAAATCAGTTGTGTAAGGTAGTGTATGTGTGGGTGTATTGGCTGATGTGGTGCATGTTGTCAAGTGCAAACAAAACCAACACACAAAGCAAAACGGGTGGCAAGGAGTGCGCTAAGACTACGACTTCTTTCTTCTTGTTGTATTTAATGGCAGGTGGCAACTAGCGTTTAAGGTGCATTACCGCCACCTACTATGCTGGAGTGTGGGCCAGAGTAGTAAAGGATGAAAGGCAAGAAAAAAAAGGAAAAAAACCCAGTAATAATAACAGCACTAGATCTGCTTCATTATGCCAATTTCTTTTAAGAACACAAACAATGGTTTATATCTGTCCCCCTCAATACTGAAAAAATTCTTAAGATTAAATACTCCCACTCCAAATGTCTTGAGTTCCTTCTTCAGCTTTTCTCTATGTGTTGAGTATTTCTGGCAGTGATAAATTACATCCATCCATCCATTATCTGAACTGCTTATCCTGCTTTCAGGGTCGCGGGGATGCTGGCGCCTATTCCAGCAGTCACTGTGTGGCAGGCACACTCAGATTTTGTAAATTATATCTGGTTTGCATTGAGATGACATGGACTGTAATGATTTCATAGCTGACAATGAATCTGAACACACTATGACCTTTTTAAGCTTGTTTTGCTCTATCCACTGCACTGCAATAGCCAATATCTCAGCTGTATATACTGTTAAGTGATCTGGTGTTCTTTCCTTGATACGTAGAGTGCATCCAGAAAGTATTCACACCCCTTCACTTTCCTCACATTTTGTTATGTTACAGCCTTATTCCAAAATGGATTACATTCCTCTTTTTTTCTCATCAATCTACACACAATACCCCATAATGACAAAGTGAAAACGGTTTTGTAGAAATTTTTGCAAATTTATTAAAAATAAAAAACTGAAATATTGCATGTACATAAGTATTCACACCCTTTGCTATGACACTCAAAATTGAGCTCAGGTTCATCCTGTTTCCCCTGATCATCCTTGAGATGTTTCTACATCTTGATTGGAGTCCACCCGTAGTAAATTCAACTGATTGGACATGATTTGGAAAGGCACACACCTGTCTATATAAGGTCCCACTGTTGACAGTGCATGTCGGAGCAGAAACCAAGCCATGAAGTCAAAGGAATTGTCTGTGGACCTCCGAGACAGGATTGTATCGAGGCACAAATCTGGGGAAGGGTACAAAAATTTTTCTACAGCTTTGAAGGTCCCGAAGAGCACAGTCGTCTCCATCATTTGTAAATGGAAGAAGTTTGGATCCACCAGGACTCTTCCTGGAGCTGGCCGCCCAGCCAAACTGAGCAATCGGGGGAGAAGGGCCTTGGTCAGAGAGGTGACCAAGAACCCGATGGTCACTCTGACAGAGCTCCAGCATTCCTCTGTGGAGATGGGAGAACCTTCCAGAAGGACAACCATCTATGCAGCACTCCACCAATCAGGCCTTTATGGTAGAGTGGCCAGACGGAAGCCTCTGCTCAGTAAAAGGCACATGACAGCCCGCTTGGAGTTTGCCAGAAAGCACCTAAAGGACCCTCAGACCATGAGAAACAAGATTCTCTGGTCTGATGAAACCAAGATCGAACTCTTTGGCCTGAATGCCAAACGTCACGTCTGGAGGAAAGCAGGCACCTCTCATCACCTTGCTAATATCATCCCTACAGTGAAGCATGGTGGTGGCAGCATCATGCTGTGGGGATGTTTTTCAGTGGCAGGAACTGGGAGACTAGTCAGGATCGAGGGAAAGATGAATGGAGCAAAGTACAGAGAGATCCTTGATGAAAACCTGCTCCAGAGTGCTCAGGACCTCAGACTGGGGCGACGGTTTACCTTTCAACACAACAACAACCCTAAGCACACAGCCAAGGCAACGAGGGAGTGGCTTCGGGACAAGTCTGTGAATGTCCTTGAGTGGCCCAGCCAGAGCCCAGACTTGAACCCCATTGAACATCTCTGGAAAGACCTGAAAATAGCTGTGCAGCGACGCTCCCCATCTAACCTTACAGAGCTCGAGAGGATCTGCAGAGAAGAATGGGAGAAATACCCCAAATATAGGTGTGCCAAGCTTATAGCTTCATACCCAAGAAGACTTGAGGCTGTAATCGCTGCCAAGGGTGCCTCAACCAAATACTGAGTAAAGGGTGTGAATACTCATGTACATGCAATATTTCAGTTTTTTATTTTTAATAAATTTGCAAAAATTTCGACAAAACCTTTTTCGCTTTGTCATTATGGGGTATTGTGTGTAGATTGATGGGAAAAAAAGGAATTTAATCCATTTTGGAATAAGGCTGTAACATAACAAAATGTGAGGAAAGTGAAGGGGTGTGAATACTTTCCGGATGCACTGTATATCTAACTCTGGGATAACAAAATCAAGTCCTGTGTTTCCTTTTTTAGGTTCCTTTGATCCATCTGTATATATTGTGGTGAATGACTGATGTATTGTGTTTAATCTGCTGTCCACTACCTCTGCCCAATTACCTCTTCCTTTGACTCTCTTAATTTCTTCCTGAATACAGAAATCTGATATCACAGGGGAAATAACCATAGCGGAGTCACCGGGTATGGCACTGTGGAGCAATAGCTTCTCCAATGTAATCCCATTTCTTCAACCATTGTATCTGCTTCCCAAGCAAAACATTCTCCCTTTGCTTTCCCAACATGGTTTGAGGGCCTTCAAAGTAGGATGGTCTTCCCTATGCCCTTGTAGATTTGCCCAGTAGTTCACCATGATCTGCTTATATCTTAAGAGTCAATGGCATCTCTCCCATTTCTACTTGAATGGCTATATTAGGAGAAGTCTTAATAGCCCCACAGTATAATCTAAGTGCCTGAGTTTGCATCACTTCCAGCTTTTTCAATTGTGATTTTGCTGCTGACCTGTACACAACACTTCCATAATCAAACACTGATCTTATTAACACAACATAAATAGTCATCAAAGTGCTCCTATTTGCTCCCCATTCTGACCCTGTCAAACATCTCATTACATTGAGAACCATCTTGCATTTTTTATGCATCTTATTAATATGATCCCTCCAGGTCAGCTTTGTGTCAAATAAAATCCCCAGAAACCAAAAAGTCTTTACTTGCTCTAAGTGCTCCCCATACCTCTTTACACCTGCTTCCCTTATTTTCTTCCTACTAAACACAACCTTTGCCTTTTCTACTGAAAAAATAAATCCCCATGAGTGTGATCATTTCTCTACCACCAAAATCGCATCTTGAATCTTCCTTCTAAGTAGTGCTAAATTCTTCCCCCTCTTCCATAAAGCCCCATCATCAGCAAACGGTCACTTCCCAATGTTGTAACTTATTTCAGCAAATACATCATTAATCATAATAGAGAAAAGGATTGGGCTGATAGCACTGCCCTGGGAAGTTCCCGTTATCTACCTTGTATTTATTGGATAATGCTGTTCCAATTTTAACTTGAATAAATCTATCAAATAAAAAAAATTGATCCAATTAAAAGTTCTTCCAGTTATTTCCATTTTTCCTCACTTGATCAACAATCCCTCTTTCCATACCATATCATAAGCTTTCTCTACATCAAAGAACATTGCCATTACTGATTCATTATTAGCTTGGGCTTTTCTAATTTCAGTTTCCAGACAAACTACTGGATCCATTGTGCTTCGACCTTTCCTAAATTCGCTCTGGTAAGGTGATAATAACCCTGTAGTTTCTGTATAGAATGTCATTCTGTTGGGTGGCACGGTGGCGCAGTGGTTAGTGTGGTCGCCTCACAGTAAGAAGAGCCTGGGTTCAAGCCCTGGAGTAATCCAACCTTGGGGGTCATCCCGAGTTGTCCTCTGTGTGGAATTTGCATGTTCTCACCGTGTCTGCGTGGGTTTCCTCCAGGTGCTCTGGTTTCCTCCCACAGTTCAAAGACATGTCGGTCAGGTGAATTGGCCATACTAAATTGCCCCTAGGTATGAATGTGTGTGTGTATGTCAGCCCTGTGTGATGGCCTGGTGGCCTGTCCAGGGTGTCGCCCCGCCTGCCACCCATTGACTGCTGGGATAAGTGGTTCGGATAATGGATGGATGGATGTCATTCTCTCTATAATCATCCTTTCCATTATTTTCCCTGCATGTGAAGTGAGTGTAATTGGTCTGTAGCTTGTTGGACTTGTTGAGTCCTTTCCTGGTTTCATTATGGGTATAACGACAGCCTCTTTCCAACTGGTAGGTAACCTTCCCTCTTCACAAACTTTATCATATATTTATAGAAGTTTCATTTCTGTCTGAGTTCATATGTGTTTTAACATTATATAACAGATTTGATCTTTCCATGGAGATGTCAGGCCAGTTTTTGCTATAGCTCTCCTCATTTCCTGTACAGCAAAAGGTGCATCCAATGCACAACTTGAACTCTCCTGATCTTGCAAAACATCTGAGTATGCTTCTCTAGTTGCTTCCCTCCCTCACCACCCCCCCTTCCGTTTGATTGTTCGAACTATGGATTTTGGGGAATATTTTAGCTACTATTTCTGCTTTATCTTCATTTGACACAGCTGTTTCATCTCCCTCTATTAGTACTGGGTGCTGCCACTCTCTTCTGATTCCCCTCATCTTTCTTATTCCCCATTCATCACCTATAGGTGTTGAGCTGCCTATCTTGTTACAAAATGGGCTCATAGATTGAACACAATTCTCTTCGCTGTACCTGAGTATCACCTTGATTTCATTTCCCTCATCCCCCGTTTCACCACTATTTCCCTCAGCGCTAGCCATCACTTTCCCAAGTTTCCTCGCACCAACTTCGGCAGAGTTAGTTTCTCGCTTTTCCTTGTGTTGACGTTGCGCCATTTTTGAGGGCAGGAATACCGGCTCGACTAGACTCATTTTACGGAGAAAAAACACCTGTGCACTTCGTCGGTGTTGCTGGAACAGGAATGGTTTCTTTATTTTGCGGTGCACTTTAATAGACCACAGGTCAACACAACAGTTCCCTCTAGTGGTGATATTAGTATACGCGCACATACACAATCGTGGCCTATAGCCAATATGTTAACACCCCCCATTTGCTCTATACTGTACACATCAGTCACAAAACATTTACATCCCAAACATATGTCTTACAATTTTTTCAATCTTGAATTTCGTTACAGGCTTGGTCATGACATCTGCAACCATATCTGCTGTTGGACAATATTTGATAGTTATGTTCCCATCATTAAGTGCAGATCGTATGAAATTATATCTAATGTCGACATGTTTGCATCCCTGACGACATACTGGGTTCTTTGACAAAGCGATTGCACCTTGGTTGTCCTCAAACAATTTCACTGGTGTATGTTGGCACTCATTATCCATCCCATTCAATAACTGTACAAGACACAAACTTTCTTGTGTTGTTGCAGCAAGTGCCATGTACTCTGCTTCACATGTAGACAAGGCTACTGTTCACATGTAGACAAGGCTACTGTACTGCTTCTTACTTTTCCATGAAATAACAGGCCCATTTTTAGTTAGACTAAAGCAGTACCCTGTTGTGCTTCGTCTGTCATTTTGATCTGCTGCCCAATCAGCATCACTATATCCCTCAAGTTTGAGTTTTTCATCACTTTTCTTGTAACACAACTCCTGGTTGATTGTGCCCTTCTAGTATCCTAACACATGTTTGGCTGTTACCCAGTGTTGTTCTTTTGGCTCTGATAGGTATTGTGATGGCTTGCTTATAACCCAACTTAGATCAGGTCTTGTACATGTCATTACATAATATATCAAACTGCCTACTATTTCACAATATCCTGTTTGATCTACAAGTTCACCTTTATTATCAAAATTTAACATTTGTTCACATGGGGTTGACCTTATCTTGCAATCAGACATACCAAACCTCTCAAGTATCTTTGTTATGTAACGCTTTTGGCTCATCCTTATTTCTCCTTCACTTTGTGCAAAATCAATCCCTAGGAAATACTCAAGTTTCCCCAGATCTTTCATCTTAAATTTTGCCCTCAACATTTCCTTCACACCACTGAGTGAGTCATTCTCACTTGCAGCGATAATTAGGTCATCCACCCAAATTATCAGAATTATCCTTTCATTTTCAGTTTGTTTGTTATAGACACAATGGTCTGCTGGATTCTGTACAAAACCGTTTTTTTCCGAAGTGATCATGTAACACTCTATTCCAGTTTGGTCCTGATTGTTTCAGACCATACAATGACTTGTTCAATTTACAGACTAACTGTTTGTCTGTGTCTGACTTAACCTCAAATCCTTCGGGCTGCTCCATGTACACCTCACAATCGATTGGAGCATGGAGGTAAGCTGTTTTAATATCTATTTGGTGGAGGACTAAGTTATCCTGAACAGTCATTTGCATCAAGGTACATACTGAGGTCATATTTGCAGTTGGAGAGTAAGTCTCCTTATAGTCTATACCAGCTAGTTGACTATAACCTTTTGCAACATATCTGGCCCTGTAGGTTTCAGAGCTGTCTGCATTGGCTTTGATTGCATAAACCCAACGACCCCCCCCCCACTGCTTGTTTACCTTGTGGCAGTGTGGTCCGTGTGAAAGTATCGTTTTCCATAAGAGAATTCATTTCCTCCTTCATAGCACTAGCCCACATTTCTGACTTTGTTGAGCTCGTGGCTTCTTTGAAGGTTTGTGGTACATTACAGGCCACTCTGTAGCAGTAGTCGATATTGGTTAATATCTGGTCATTACACTCAACTTCATATTCATAGTCTTCCCAATTTTAGGCTCCTGGCTCTCTTTTGGACTCTGGTAAGCCATCTTGGCTTTTGGCATGGGGAATACATATTCCTTCCCATGAAAATCATCATCAATCATTTCTGGATGTGTCTGAGTTTGGCGTTCAATGCCACTTTTTGTGACAAATTTGACTAGCCTGTGTTTTAAGACGTTCCCAGTATCTGGGTCGTAGACTAGGTATGATGGGATATTCTTATCATATTCTACAAAAATCCCCTTTTCACACCATGAATCTAACTTTTTCTTGTCATGCTTGTATGCATAGCACACTTCACAGTTTAGTTTAGACTTATCACATTTTCCCTTAATTTTCATTCCCTCTACAGTGTTCAGATAGTAAAGTCTATTGTACACTTTGATGTCAAACCTGGTGCCATCCTTGTGGATGAGGTGGTTGTGTCCTTTCCGAACGTTGGCAGTAGCTCCGTTGCCCGTCGCTGCTTTAACAGAGAAAATGTCTCGTGGGTATGATGGAATATACAGCGCCTTCTTCAGCGTTGTCTTCACCCGGCGACCCTCACTGTCCTGCAGGCAGACCTCTGCTTCACCCCTCTTCAGCGTGACACCGCTTGTTTTCGTCCCGTCAGCCAACTCCAAAACGTGTGTCTCTGGCTGGAAACTGTCATCAAACCTCCTAAACTTTCCGATATTGGTGAACATGTGTGACGTTGCGCCCGTATCCACCATCAGACCTCTCTTGATTTACAGCACTGACCTGACAGTCATCAATTTTGAAAGCGAAAGTGTGATCCTCTACATCCACTGCTTGTTTCACGTTGTCTCGTCTTTTCCGTCTGCACGTTGCGTCTCTGTAAGTGGAGCTCTGGCAAACACTGCACCACTGTCTCTGTGCTGGACGCTCTCGCCTCCAGTACCGTTGCATGTCCGGGCTTTGTGTCCCTTTTGGCCGCAGTTGTAGCAGGTTATCTCCGAGCTCTTTTCTTTCTCCTTCCCCCTCACTCTCATTGTAGAGCTGCTTGTCTTCATCACGTTGTCATCATTCGGGTTGCCATTAACCTTCTCCGTGCTCTCATAACTTCTCAGCTTGGTTGTGAACTCTGCAGAAGTGATCTTCTCATCACCCTGCGTTATGTGGCTGGAAAACGGCTTAAATGATTCGGGCAAGCCTTTCAGAAACATAGCAATTAACAGTCCGTCGCTAAGAACCTCGTCTGCATTTCTCAGCGCTGTTATGGCCGTTTCTGCACGAATGATGTATTCTGTGACGGTCTCTTTGCCGTTTTCTGGAGAGATGTTAACTCAGAGTTGGAGAAAGTACAGCTAGAAGTAATAAGAGAAGTATATGTGCTGTCCAGAGATATTCTAGTGGAATTGTGTGACTATCTAATCATTGCCGGAGCAGCGTCGAGCATGTTACTGGCAAGGGTCAAACAGCTCTCATCACGCTAATTTCAAACTACCTACAGAGCGAAGAGCTAGAAAAAATTGAGGATAAAGGAATGGCTCACTTACTACATCTTAAAGACAAAATCTCTGAGCTCCAGACAGCTTGTAAAACCGACACACTAAAACAAGTAGATGAGGAACAGAAAAAACAAGATGAAGAGAAGAAAAGAATACTGAGGGAAATTGAGGATTTGCAGCTTCAGTTGAAACAGAATGAGAAAGACAAGCAGGAGAACAGGGAAATTAAAAAACATGGTTTCCAGCAGGAAGTTAACACAGAGCACAGCCCACAGTCATGCACTGCCCCCATGGCATCAGGACTTTAAACTAGCTTGCCAGATCGGTGAGCCTGGTCAGAAAGATCGACTGACCTTTTCAAGCCTAGCTTGTCAACTCGAACATGGCCTAAGTAAGGGGTTCCCAGAACTTGAGCTTGTAGATGCAGTGATAAGAGAAATATCCCCTGGCATGCAACTTTGTAGCTATCTGGAGGGGAAAGCCAATTTGATCTTGCCCACATTGCGGCGGATACTCCATTCTTATTACCAGGAGAAAAGTGCAACCGATCTCTATAAGCAGCTGACCTCAGAAGAGCAAGGCATCAAAGAAACCCCACAGAATGTCTGCCGAGCGAGGGAACAGAGACAGTTTCCTTTAAACAGGGAAAGGTCGCTCGCACAGGACCAGTGACATAGCAAGGTCCCAGCACTGTGCACACTGTGGACAAAAGGACGATGGGGTACGACTGAAGCAATGTGCATCATTTAAGAAAGTGCTCTACTGTTCTAGGCCGTGTCAAGTGGATAACTGGACTGTAGACAAAAAGAATGTGCATCCCCCTCATGTATAGTTATGAGCACTATCCCAAAAATAAAAAAACAGGCTAAAATGGCTCCATTGGTAGGGAAAAAGCATGTGATTGATTGTGTCATCGATGGTCAAAGTGTTAAGGCTTTGTGGGACTCAGGCTCCCAAGTAACAATAATGAACTATGGAAAGAAGTGCATTTACCCGACACAAGATTAAGAGACATTTCAGAAATTCTGGACATAACAGAGACCCTAGACATAGTGGCAGCAAATGGGGAGAACATGCCATATGCAGGTTGGGTAGAGATAAATTTCAGGTTAGCTTCAGAGGGAGCACCCACCACAGAAGTTATTGTCCCCACACTTGTAATGAAGGGTGGTATTGCTCAACAAATTATTGGTTCTAATGTAATTGGACTCATTATAGACAGTGAATTGAAACAGTCCAACAGTACTAACAGGGAACAGCTGAGTGACACAGTAAGAGCAGCATTCCCAGGCCAAGCTAAAGTCTTTGTAGAACAGGTAACCACTGTCATAGAACAAGTCAGTACTGAGCGAGTGAATGAGTATGTAGTTAAGACAAAAAAGAGAGGATCAACATTCCCAAACACGTCAGTCAAAGTTGAGTGCCACGTGCATATGGGCTCACCACAGGAAGATACCTCATTAATCTTCGAGCGTGATGTGAATTCCCGCTGGTCGGAGGGACTCGAACTGTATGACACGCTCATTAAAGTGACTAAAGGTGCCAAACCCTCTATTACTGTAAGTGTGCAGAACCCTACAGACCATGATATAGTGTTGGCAGGGATAACTGTGATTGGGACTGTCCAGCATATCCAGGCAGTCTACCCAGCCTCGATACTAGAGGGGTCCCGCCCTCCACCTCCAGCTACAATGAATCACATCAGAGTTGAAAAAGGATCAAACTACTGGCGAAGTTTGGGATCCGCCTGTCTGAGCCACCTCAGTGAGCCAGAGAGAGAGATAGCTCACAAGATGTCAAGAGAGGAGTCTGCCTCCTTTTCGAGAACAGATGATGATATTGGCTGCATAGAAAAATTGCAACTCAGCATATCGCTGAAAGACACCGAGCCTGTAGCGAAAACATATCTTTCCGCGCCTAAGCCACTTTACCGGGAAATGAAGGACTACTTGAACGACCTCATGGCTCAGGGCTGAGTAGAGAAGTCTAATTCACCGTACGCATCACCAGTCGTGTGTGTTCGAAAAAAAGATGGGATTCTACAACTGTGTATTGATTTCCGGGAAGTTAACAGAAAGACTCTCCCCGACCGCCAGTCCATGTCCAGAGTGCAGGACATAATGGATGGCCTAGGAGGAAACTCATGGTTCTCTCTCTTAGATCAAGGGAAAGCATATCATCAAGGCTTCACGGCGAATGAGAGCAGACCCTCACCACTTTCGTAACACTGTGGGGTCTGTATGAATGGATCCGAATCCCCTTTGGCTTGATGAATGCCTCAGCTGCCTTCCAGTGCTGCATGGGAGAATGTTTGGAAGGGTTGAGGGATGAGATCTGCATTCCATACTTGGATGATACACTGGTCTTCAGTAGATCCTTTGAGGATCATGTGGAGGATGTGAGGACAGTGTTACAGCGGCTATGGCAGCACGGCATAAAGCTGAAACCCAGTAAGTGTGAAGTGTTCAAACGTGAGGTCCACTACTTAGGGCGCATCGTGTCTGCTAAGGGCAGTAAAATGGACCCTGCTGACACTCTTGCGGTGAGAGCTTTAAAGGAGAAGAGGCCATGGACTGTGGGAGAGCTGAGGGCAGTCATGGGGCTACCGACAGTACATTAAGGACTTCTCCCGCATTGCTGGACCTCTTTATGCCCTGACCGAACTGGACCCTGGATCAGATAAACAGAAGGACGGTAACACAAGGACAAGAAGAGTAAAAGGAAAGAACAAAGGAACACCTTCACAAAAGCTAATTACATGGACTGACAAACACCAACAAATACTGGAAAGATTGATATAAAATATTGTAACATGCATGGACAAGTAGACACGTTGGCCCTTGGCTAACGGGTCGGACCCTTTAGTCGACTGGTTAACGTTGTCGCTTGCGGTGTGGGAGTCACGGGTTCGCGTCCCGGCTACGGCGGCTCCCGGACTGCCCCCCCCCGAATTCTCTACATTGTGTGTCAGAAGTGGGATGCACGCGGACGTGCTTCCCGAAGGTGAAGGGTAGTGTAACGTGCATGGATAAGTAAACACGTTACGGGTCGGACCCTTTAGTCGACTGGTTAACGTTGTCGCTTGCCGAGTGGGAGACACGGATTCGCGTCCCGGCTGTGGCGACGGTCTCCCAGATTTCCCCCCGAATTCTCTACATTGTGTGTCAGAAGTGGGATGCGCGCGGACGTGCTTCCCGAAGGAGGGGGGAGTGTAACGTGCATGGATAAGTAGACTTGTTGGCTAACGGGTCGGACCCTTTAGTCGACTGGTTAACGTTGTCGCTTGCAGAGTGGGACACACGGGTTCGCGTCCCGGCTGTGGCGACGGTCTCCCAGACTGCGCCCCCGAATTCGCTACATTGGTGTCAGAAGTGGGATGGTGAGACCGTGAGGTCATCGGAAGTGCGTGTGCCCAGAGGCGTGAGGGAGTTGATATGCTGAAGCGCGGGGACGCGCTTCCCGAAGGAGGGAGGGAGAGGGAGAGGGAGAGGGAGAGGGAGGGGGGGTAGTGTAACGTGCATGGATAAGTAGACACGTTGGCCCTTGGATGACGGGTCGGACGCTGTAGTCGACTGGTTAACGTTGTCGCTTGCGGAGTGGGAAACACGGGTTCGCGTGACGACTGGTACCCGGGCTGCCCCCCTGAATTCGCTACAATATGTGTTTAAAATGCACAGTCTAATTCTAATTTACATCCATAATGTTTTGGGAAAATACACTTGAAGTTATGTTTTGCAGTGTTTCCTTATCTCGCCAAATTTAGTCATTAGCCTGTAATCTACTGATCTGTTGTCGATTGCTAATGCCTTGTTTAGACCTGTATAAAGTGTTCGGGCCTGCGTTCGGCCATTACAACATCGGACTTGACTGCAGCAACGTCGTGTCCGTGTTTTGTTTCTTTCTATTCCCCCTTACAGGTAAGAACGATAGCTGTAACATGTTTCACGGTGTATATTTGTTTTCTATGCTATAAGGAACATGCAGGGAGTAAAATACCCGTCTCTGCAGTAACTTGAGCATCTGAACGTAGTTTGGCTAATCTGGGAATGTTGCTCTGCTGTAGCATGCTAGCTGCGTTACCTATGCAGCAGCGCAGTTCTCCAGTAGAAACGTAATGGTCGCCATTTAGTGAGGAAGCGTCTCATGACAAAGCATGTTTGCTCTGCATTCATTTTACATGACATGGTTACAACAGTAATGCTCAAGTGTTGCAGCCTACGAAATATATCAGCTCAATGTGTAAATGCAAAATTACTTCTAGTTGTGTTTAGGTTTAACTGAGATTGAACCGTTCTCAGGGTTAAATACATAACATTAGTATCTATACTGCTCAAAAAAATAAAGGGAACACCTAAAAACACAATATAGACCTCGATGAATGAAATATTTCAGCTGAAAATCTTTATTTATTAGACAGAGGAATGTGTTTAGAGCAAAATAACCTAAGAATGATCAATGGAAATCAAAATCATTAGCCCATTAAGGTCTGGATTCAGAATCATACTCAAAATCAAAGTGGAAAATGAGAAAATAGGCTGATCCAACTTCTGTGGAAATTCTTCAAGACGATTCAAAATGAGGCTCAGTAGTGTGTGTGGCCTCCACGTGCCTGTATGCACTCCCTACAACGTCTGGGCATGCTCCTGATGAGACGACGGATGGTCTCCTGAGGGATCTCCTCCCAGACCTGGATCAGGGCATCGGTCAACTCCTGGACAGTCTGTGGTGCGACATCGCGTTGGCGGATGGTACGAGACATGATGTCCCAGAGGTGCTCGATTGGATTCAGGTCTGGGGAACGTGCAGGCCAGTCCATAGCATCAATGCCCTCGACATACAGGAACTGCTGACACACTCTGGCCACATGAGGACGAGCATTGTCATGCATGAGCAGGAACCCAGGGCCCACTGCACCAGCATATGTTCTGACAATGGGTCTGAGGATCTCATCCCGGTACCTAATGGCAGTCATGGTACCTCTGGCTAGCACGTAGAGGTCTGTGCGGCCCTCCAAGGATATGCCTCCCCAGACCATCACTGACCCACCGCCAAACCGGTCATGCTGGAGGATGTTGCAGGCAGCAGAACGTTCTCCACAGCGTCTCCAGACTCTCTCACGTCTGTCACATGTGTTCAGTGTGAACCTGCTCTCATCTGTGAAGAGCACAGGGCGCCAATGGCGAATCTGCCAACCAAGATGTTCTCTGGCAAAGGTCAATCGGGCTGCACAGTGTCGGGCTGTGAGCACAGGCCCCAATTGTGGACGTCGGGCCCTCATACCATCCTCATGCATTCTGTTTCTCACTGTTTGAGCAGAAACCTGCACATTAGTGGCCTGTTGAAGGTCGTTTTGTAGGGCTCCGGCAGTGCTCCTCCTGTTCCTCCTTGCACAAAGGACCAGATAGTGGTCCTGCTGCGGGGTTGTTGTCCTCCTGCGGCCCCCTCCACGTCTCCTGGTGTACTGGCCTGTCTCCTGGTACCTCCTCCATGCTCTGGCCACTGTGCTGGGAGACACATCAAATCTTCTTGCCACAGCACGCATTGATGTGCCATCCTGGATGAGCTGCACTACCTGAGCAACTTCTGTAGGTTGCAGATACCGCCTCATGCCACCTCTAGTGGTGAGGGCACTAGCAAAATGAAAAACTAATCAAAGATCGGCCAGAAAAGATGAGGACAGGCAAATGGTCTGTGGCCACCACCTGCAAATCCATTCCTGTTATAGTGGTTGTCTTGCAAATTGTCTAATTTCCACCTGGTGGAATATATATTTTGCTTATTCTGGTTAAATGTCCAATGCAGATATTTTTCTGAATTATATCCAATGTGTTTTCTGTGTTGTTTAAGGTAACAAAGACAATATTGGTATTTTTCATTGTGACAAATGACAGTACTATATTTTTCTAATAGTGCACTGTCCCTTTAAGAAAGTACACAATGTTTCAAATTGTTCATAGGGACAATGCAATGTTTATTGAGAAGCTTGGTGAACATGTAAATATGAAAGTTTTGGAAAATACATTACAACATCGGACTTGACTGCAGCAACATCGTGTCCGTGTTTTGTTTCTTTCTGTTCCCCCTTACAGGGGCGTAACACGTCCGGTTCAGGCAAAAGTGACTGCAATTGAGCAGTATCCAGTGCCAGCAACCAAAAAGGAACTGTTGCAAGTGTAGGTGCATATAAATAACAGACAGAGTCGGGCTGTGTCGCTTAGTATCATGTATTCACCGGCTGTGCCCATAACGCAACTGAGGCATGTTACACAGCGCAAGTATACATCAATCAGTGCCCCCAGGGGGAGCTGTTAGCGCATAACATTACCCTACAACATCTCCCTTCCTTTCGTAGAATACAATACCAAATAATATAATGGATAGTATTAGCCATTAGAACATTAGTGCTCATATCCCAATATTAAATAGCGCAATGGAAATAGTGCATCAAGAAGGAACAGCAAGTCAATATCAACCAAAACCTTTGCAGAACAATAACGACAAAATGGTAGCATCAGAACATCCACAAGACCACTGAATAAGAACATTAGAAGTGAACATCACAGTTTTTGTTTCGTTTTTTTTTTTTATGTCCACAGTCCAGTATGTGTGTGTGCGTGTGAGTGTGTGTGTGTCAATCTCAGTACAGTGTATGACCTAGAGGTCAAGTCTTTCTGGAGGCTTAATCTGCCTCCCGCTCCGGGAGAAGGCCTGGCCCTGTAACTCACAGCCTGTGGGGGAGATGGCGGCGACCTCGGGGCTGACGACCTTGGAGACATTACAGGGCTGCTGACGACTTCCTCCATGCTGCCCCCGCTCACATGGCCCCCTTCAGCTGCACACGCGCCCACAGGCTGCTCCAGTGGCCGTTCTGTGTGGGCTGACAGCTGTGGAGGGGCAACCTCTGCTGGTCGGAGATCAACCCTGTTGCGACGGTACGTGGTTCCCTCCACGTTGACGAGATAGGACCGCGGTCCCACCTGCTGCAGGCATACTCCTCTCCTCCATCGGCCTGTCCTGTCACCCGGGATTGGTTTCATCCTGACAGGCTGGCCGACGTTTAGCTCTGGCAGATCCCTCGCAGTTCTGTCATATGTCAGCTTCGCTGCCTGATGCTTCACCCTCAGCTTGTCTGTGACCCCAGTGATGATCTGAGGTGCTAGCAGCTGGTCGGCCACAGGGAGAAGAGTTCTCAGCCTCCGTGATATCAGCCGTTGTGCTGATATCACGGTGAAACAGTGGGCGTGTTTCTCCAGTGTAGAAAAGCCTTCCAGGGGTCCTCGTCGGCTCGGTCTGCTTTTCTGCATAGGCCTTTCACAATCTTCACTGCAGACTCTGCTTTGCTGTTAGCTTTTGGGTGTCTCGGGGAGGACATGACATGTTCGAAGCCTCACTCCCTCGCAAACGCCCGAAACTCTCCACAATCAAACTGACCTCCGCAGTCGGAAATGACCCGGTCAGGGATACCGTACCGTGCAAACTGCGCCTTGCACCTTCGGATGGTCGTTTCTGCCGACAGGTCTGGGAGTAGATCAATCTCCCAGAAGTCTGAATAGTGATCCACCATGAGCAGGAAGTCCTGCCTTGTGTAGCTGAACAAGTCCATGCTCACCAGCTGCCAGGGATGTGTGGGGAGCGGGTGTGACATCATAGTCTCTTTTTGTTGCTCGTGTGCATACTCGTTACACACTGAGCACTGCTGCACATAGTCTTTGATTTCCCCCTGCATATTTGGCCAGTAGAGAGTATCCCGGGCCTGTCTATAACAAGCCTCACCCCCCACGTGATTGTAGTGGATCCGTTTCAGCATCTCAGGACACATAGCTTTCGGAATGATGACACGCTGGCTCCTAAAAAGCACACCGTCCTGTGCGCTTATTTCATCTCTGATGGCCCAGTATTCTCTGATGGCTATGGGGCTCTCCTCTTTGTGTTCTGGCCATCCCTCCAGCCCGACCGACTTGAGTGTTTGAAGACACACATCCTCCTCTGTGTGTTTTCAAATCTGTGCGAGGCGTTGGCTGGTGACGTTTAGATAGTCTGCTTGCTGAATGGCTGCCGTGTTGTACTGCACCTGCTGCATGCTGCAGACCATTTCACGTCTGTACTGAGTGTCCGTTCTCTGTGGCGGGGTGGTGGCTCTGCTGAGCGTGTCACTTATGTACATTTCAGGGCCTGGCTTGTACATCACCATGAGGCAGTAGTTCTGAAGTGTGAGGAGCATGCTTTGAAGGCGCTTTGGTGCACTGAGAAGGGGCTTAGTGAAGATTGACACCAGCGGGCGGTGGTCGGTCTCTGCAGTCACATCACCCCTCCCATATAGGTAGTAGAGGAAGCATTGACAAGCGAATACGATGCTCAGGCACTCCGTCTCAATCTGTGCATAGTTTTGCTCCGTCTGGTTCAGCGCGCGGGAGGCGAACGCGACCGGCTGTCCCCCCTGAAGCAGGCAGCAGCCCAAACCGGTCTGACTGGAGTCGCTCTGTATGGTGACTGGCTTGCTGACATCATAGTAACGTAGTACTGGCACCGCCGTGACCAGCGTCTTGATTTCCTTCATAGCAGCATCATGTTTGGGCAACCAGTGCCACAGCACATCTTTATCCAGCAACCTTCTCAGCGGTTCACACACCTCTGACAAGCGGTGCATGAACCTCGATAAATAGTTAACGAAGCCGACACACCGCTGAACGCCTTTTGCATCCGTGGGGTTTGGCATGTCCAGGACTGCCCTGACCTTCTCGGGATCAGCTTTGAGGCCCTCCGCCGACAGGTATGTGGCCGTGGAAGCGGACCTCCCTCACACGAAACTGTAGCTTTTTTATGCTCAGCCTCAGCTTCACTTCCTTGCATCTGTCCATCAGAGCAATGAGGTTTGCGTCATGGTTGCAAACGGCCTCCTCCTCCGTGTCCCCACAGCCGACAATGAGGATGTCATCGGCTATGGGCTCAATTCCTTTCAAACCGGCCAGCAGCTCATGTTGTTTCCTCTGGTACAGCTCTGGTGCGACTGACACGCCGAAAGGGAGCTTCAGCCATCGCTTTCTACCCCACGGCGTCCAGAACATTGTCATCAGACTGCTCTCCTCATCAAGGCGACACTGCAAGAATGCGTCGCGCGCATCCACCAGGGTGAAGATACGTGCCTTAGGCAGCTTGTACAGCACGTCATCTAAAGTGGGCATGAGGTAATGGGACCTTTTCAGGGCTCGGTTAAGTGGCTTGGGGTCGATGCAAAGCCTCAGTTTGTCCGGCTTCTTCACTATGACCAGATTGCTAATCCAGTCTGTGGGCTGAGTGACTGTGGTTAAGTGTCCATCCTTTTCATATTGGTCCAGCTGCGCCTTAACAGCTGCCTTGAGAGCCACCGGGACATTTCTTGGTGCGCACTGGACAGGGGCCACAGTGCTATCCAACTCGAAGTGAACATCACCCGGCAGTGACTCGACTGGGCTGGTGAACATGTCATTGTAAGTGTTAATGAGACAGCCTTTGGTTAGCTCACCTGTCTAGCAGTGCTCCACTTTATTCAGCTCTTTAGGAATGGTGAAGCATATCAAGCCAAGTCTCTTGCATGTCTCCCCTGAAAGAAAGGGCTTCTGGCTGGTGCGCACGACCTCAAAGTCCAGTCTGTGCGTCTTGCCCCTGATGACACACTGTGTGCTGTACACGCCCATTGAGCTCATCCACTCACTGTTGTAGAGTCTCAGCCTGGTGAGTCTTTTCTGAAGAGGCACTCTAGGCGCCAGTCTCATCTTGTCTTTCAAGCTCATCACGTTGCAGGTGGCTCCAGAGTCAAGCTGGCACCTCTGGACCCCTCTGTGCAGTGGCAGTAGTAAAAAATAAACGCACGCTGTTCAAGCAACAGGCAACGTAAGACTCACATTGGGTTCCAATACAGCTTCTGACACCATGTTGGAAGTGTAGGTGCATATAAATAACAGACAGAGTCGGGCTGTGTCGCTTAGTATCATGTATTCACCGGCTGTGCCCATAACGCAACTGAGGCATGTTACACAGCTCAAGTATACATCAATCAGTGCCCCCAGGGGGAGCTGTTGGCTGCATAACATTACCCTACAACAGGAACTCCAGCGTTTTCTGCGTCTTGTGTGTTACTACCGCAGTTTTTGTAAAAACTTTTCGACTGTGGCAGCTCCTTTGACAGATTTACTCAAAAGCAAGGCAATGTTCATTTGGTCAGTTTCTTGTCAACAAGCCTTTGACAACGTTAAATTTGTTCTTTGTTCACCCCGTTCATACAGCTCCATGCATGGACAGGCCCTTCAGGCTGCATGTGGGTGTAAGTGATGTAGGAGCAGGTGTCGTCCTGTTTCAATGTGATGGCAGTGGTGTGAAACGTCCCATGAGTTTCTACTCGGAAGAAATTATTCTGTTATTGAGAAGGAGACGCTTGTACTTACTTGGGCACAACAACATTTTGAAGTCTATGTTGACTCTGGTTCTGGCCCTCTGATGGTCTACACAGACCATAACCCAATAACCTTTTTGCATTCTCTACGCTGCCCAAACCGTAGGTTGATGCGGTGGATTTTGTTTTTGAAGCCTTATTGTTTGGATATCCGCCACATTAAAGGCTCTGAAAATATTGTGGCAGATGCTTTGTCAAGAGCACCCTGCTCTTAAGTTGTACTGTACTGGTTAATGTGTAACCTCTCCTGCCTTCTATCTCTCTTTGTCACTCTTAAATGCTTCTCCAGGCGCCAGGGTTTCTGGTTGCAGGGTGTAGTTGGTTGGCTGGGGGAGACTCTTTAAGAACCGGTCTATACAGAACATGTATATGGTTAAGAGCAGTTAAGCTATAAAGTTATGCCTATTCACTATTTTTATTTTTGAAGTAGCTGTGGTCTGCCGGCTTCCCGGTGGGAATGCCATTTTTATGGGGGGGGGGGGGACGACCCCTCCGCTCCACTAGTTGCACCTGTGATTTTGTGTTCTGTCTTGCAGGATCTTGGTCAGGGGCAGAGGCTCGTCATTTTGCTCATGAGCTGAGTACTGACTACCACATTTATTTCATTTTTCTTTATCGTTCTTTTTTTCTTCAATAAATGTGCTTGGGAAAAATTGCAAACTCGCCTGGTCTCCCATCTTCATCGCAGCCTACGAGCCGGGCTGTGACAATGTTACACTTTCATTTATAATTTTCTCCATTATTTTGCATATGTTGATGTTAAAGCAATTTGTCTATAATTGTCTGGGTTTGTACAATCCTTTCCTGGTTAACATATTGGAATTACAACCTCCTTCCAGCTTTGTGACAATTTCCCACCCTCCCAAACTTTATTATATAATGCCAATAAAATATCCTTTGATAGTTCACTAAGATGGTCATTAAATAACAGATCTGATCTTTTCCTGGTGCTGATATCTTGGTTTTCTTGAGCGCGGTCCAGTTCGGTCTTTGTAAATGGCTTGTTTAATACGTCATTGGAGTCTTCTTCTAGCTGTATTAGCTCTTCAGTCTCTGCCATTGTATTTTCCCTTCCTCACTAATATTGTTGGAACTGAATTCTAACAAAAGTTTTTGCCAGCGTCTCTGCCTTCTCCTCATATCTCACTGCGTTTACTTCACCACCATCATTTAATATTGGATACCAATTTTCTCTTTTGATCCCATTCATTCTCCAAATTTTAGCAATTTCTGTTTCCCTTCTCACTGAGTTACAAAATGAACTCCAAAATGCCTTCTTTGCATTTCTTAGGATTCTTACATTTGCTTGCGTCTTTTTATATTCAGTAAGATTCTGAAAATTGTGATTCCTTTTCAACATTTTAAAAGCCTTATTTCTAGATTTAATTGCTTTATCACACTCTTTTGTCCACCATGGTACAATATTTTTGTGCTGACCTCCCTTCATCTGGGTGGACTTCTTTGTAGCCTCTAGAATAGCTTTACAAATAGAAACATTTAAACTATCAATATCTTCATTAATAATTTTTTGCATTTCTTGTTTACTGATGTATGTAAATGTCTCCCAATCAGCACCAATGAAAGACCATTTCTGTAACCACTCAGTTTCATGTTCTTCCAAACTCAACCCTACTTCAAATCACTATAGGATAGCAGTCACTTCCTACAGTCGTTCCTCTAATTATTTCCCATGAGCAAACACCTGCCAATGAATCCGACACTAGTGTAAGATCTAATGGTGATTCTGTGCCTGTTCTGATATCAATTCTTGTACCATTTCCATCATTTAGGTATACTAGGTTTTTATTCTCCATGAACTCTTCAATCACCATTCCATTGTCATCATTACCATTACCCTGTAATGTGCTATGGGCATTAAAATTACCACAACATATCACTTTCCCTCTTAAATGTACAGCGAGCTCATCCATTAATTCTATCGATAGCTTCTTATATGGATTGTAAAAGTTAACAACTTTAACATTTCCCTCTCTTGTCCAAACTTCAATTACCAAATATTCCAACTCTGTTCCTTTCCCCAAAACTCTATACTGCATCCCTTGCTTCAAAAATATAATACACCCTCCTCTGTTGCCCTCCCCCCTCTCTGCAGAAACTGTCATATCCTTTGATAATAAATTCTAATTCTGGATTAAGCTAGGTTTCCTGAACACATATGATCCCTGGTTTCTTTTTAAGCTCTTTAAATTCTTGGCTATTCATTGTCAAACTTCTTGCATTCCATTACAAAATAATAATTAGACTGCCCTATCCCCTGGTCCTCCCCGCTTTCCATCTGTTTCAGGTCTTATTAATATCCTCACTGGATACATCTTTTATACCCAAAAACTTCTCAGCTCCTTTCACAAATATTTTAATTTTCTCTGTTTTATGTTTGACTTGATCAGAACAGTTGATAACTTAGGCAATGAACTGAACCAGTTTATCCACCATCAGCGCTGTGTTAGTTCTCAGTTTGACCAACTTCTGATCTCAAAGGTTGATTAACTTTTTCCATTTCATCTCTTCTCCTTTGTCATTGTACCCTCTCACTGCTTCTGCAAAGCTTTTGTTAATAACTTTCACTTGCCCATTTTTCACAGCCCTCTTTCTGACTTCACAACCACCATATGTTACCCTGTGTTGTCCACCACAATTACGACACTTTTCCTTCACATTATCTTTGCGATCCTCAATTCTGTGCTCACCTCCACATTTGGGACACCTCTGCTTTCCTTTGCAAACTGCTGCTATATGCCCATATCTCTGGCATTTGTAACAGTGAAGTGGAGGAGGGATATAGGGCCTAACTGGAAAGCTCATATACCCAATTTTAAGTTTTCAGGAATTACATACTCCTGAAACTCCAGAAGCACAGACAGTTTGTCAATTCTTTCGCCATTAACCATTTTCAGCAATCTCGTTATTTTGCTCACCTCACCCCCACAAATACTCCATTTGAGTCTTTCCAAGTCTTCATCCATAGGAATACCTGTTATCACTCCCTGTGTCACTCTACTTTCACTTATTTTATTGCAAATGCATTCAATACCCAAGGCTTTGTTTTTCTGTTCTTCCATTTTACATGTTAGCAACAGGTTTCCGTCGCTCAAAATCTTAGCCATTTCCACCTCTCCTAGCTTCTTTTTTAATTCTCTTGACAATGCTATTGGCCTAAGGTGAACTTGCTCATCATCTTTTCTGAATGTAAGGATCATTTTGAAATCCTCCTCACAACCTTTTGCTGAACAACTCTCCTGTCTTCATCTGAACTGTTCTCTTCCAAGCGTCTTTTACTTCTTTGACTTACATCTCACTTTTCCCCCTATTTCTTCATCCTCTCCTACTGGAAACTTGAGACAGCCATCAAACTCCATATCATCATCCTCTTCATCTATCTGAGTCGCCATTCTGATCCAGTCACAAACCAGTTTACGCCAAGTCCAGAAAAAATCGTGACTTCTCCTCTCTGTCTCCCAAGCCCAAGAATGAAAGCTGGCTGAAGGACACACCCGGGCCCAGGTGTATCCTCTCAGGCAGTGATTCAAGTGGGCCGGAGCTACCCGGATCCCGACACCGGCACTTCCCCTCCTCCCCCAAGTCAACCAGAGCTGAGATCCGGCACTCTGTAGACAGAAGTAATTTCAACCTTTTTGTCACAGTAAAATTTAAAACAAAAAACATGATGCAGCCAATTCACAAGCATTACAAAATAAATCGCAAATAAAGTCGTTCTTCTATTTTTATACTACTTTACTTTTTCTAAAAGTTTGAATGATATCGCGTCCTCACGTGACCCGCACCTGCCTGCTGTCTGGCTTCACCAGACTTGACATCAAAAGAGACTGGCTTCACACTCACGGGTCAGGGTCAGTTCACCGCACCAGGCAGACAAGACTCGAGAGAGCGTCAACCTGCTACCTGCACTATTATCTTGGATTGGGGGGCATAAAGAGTGAGTATCTTCAGTGTATTTCCAGTAGTTTTGTCTAGCTCTGCTGTGGTTTTCATTCAAGCAACTAACGTTAGTGAACGTAACGTTCGCTAGCTAGCTAACTAGCTATCTTCCACCCGGTAACGTTGCTAGCTAGTTGCTGACGTTGCTGGCTAGTTGTTTGAATGCTGCTAGGCAAGCTAACTTATCGGTAGCCTCCGGTTACGTTACCGGTAGCTAGCTAGTTATGTTTGTCCAACCTTAGCTCTGGCCATGCAATATTTTCATTCAAATAACTAACTAGCTAGCAAACGTTAGCTACCGGTAGCTATTATTAGCTAACAATGCTATCACTCCCGCACTTTTGCCCACCTCTCTAATACAGAGATCCCCCACTTACCAAATCCCACTTTAACCCCTGCTCTCAGGTCTGACGAGCCATCTCTCAACCTGAAACACAATAAAGGCGAACAGAACAACCAATCCACCGGGGGGAGTGGTCCGTCACAGTTAATGTAATTCACGGCTAAAGGGATGTCCTTTGTTTGGACTTGGCGGTTATGAGGAAAGAGACCGGTGTGTGTGTGTGTGTGTGTGTGTGTGTGTGTGTGTGAAGATTAAAAGCCGCCATTCGTTAGTCAACACCCGTTCACTAACAGGAATTTTCACTTTTTTCCACCTGCATTTCATGCAAGGAAGGCTTATTGCACTGCATCTGAGCCAGTATAAAATACCATGTGAGCATTTTATACTGGTGATTCCTGCTGGATCTGTGGTCTCATACCTGGGACAAAATTATTTTCGACTTTAAATACTTATCTAAAAAGAATTAAATTAAGTTTCCTTTATAATCCCGTTGGCGAATTAAGTTAATGCAAATTAACCCATCCCAGCTACGTATGATCTGTGTAACTAGGAGCAGTGGGCTGCCACCTTCATGCCACGCCCGGGACCAACTCCAGTTCTTTTCCCATTGCCCTGGTCAGGGGCACAGACAGGAGTATAAACCCTAACATGCACGTTTCTTTTGATGGTGGGGGAAACCGAAGCACCCGGAGAAAACCCACCGCAGACACGGGGAGAACATGCAAACTCCACATAGAGGACGACCTGGAATGAGCCCCTAAGGTTGGACAACCCCGGGGTTCGAACACAGGACTGTCTTGCCATACGGTGACACCATTAACCACTGGGCTGAAGATGAATGAGTGAATGAATAAATTTGGAGGCCAAGGCAACATCTTGAACTCTTTGTCATGTTCCTCAAGCTATTCCTGAACAATGTGTGCAATGTGGCAGGGCACATTATCTTGCTGAAAGAGGCCACTGCCATCATGGAATACTGCTGCCATGAAGGGGTTTACTTGGTTTACAACAATGTTTAGATAGGTGGTACATGTCAAAGTAACATCCACATGAATGCCAGGACCAAAGGTTTCCCATCAGAACATTGCCCAGAGCATCACACTGCTTCCACCATCTTGCCTTCTTGCCATAGTGCATCCTGGTGTCATCTCTTCCCCAGGTAAACAACACACACGCAACCGGCCGTTGTGTAAAAGAAAACGTGATTCATCAGACCAGCCACCATCTTCCACTGCTCCATGGTCCACTTCTGATGCTCACGTACCCATTGTAGGCGCTTTCAGTGGTTGACAGACACTGACCCGTCTATGACTACACAGCTCCATACACAGTAAGACAGGGGCGTGCGCGGGAATTGGAAATAAACCTCGCAAACAAACTATGTTAAACCACGGCATATTTAACGTTTGTTTAGTAAGTACTCACATTTTAAACGAAAGGTATTGGTATATTATAGTACATTGGTATATTATAGCATTATTAATAGAACTTGTATACTAACGCCATCTGCTGGGTTGGTTAGATAGAGAACTGCCTACAACCTGGCTATTTGTTGGGAACGTTGCGTGAGTTAGGCCTATTTTGTGTTATGACAATGCATCAGCTCAGATTGCGTATAAAAAAGTAAAGCACTAATTTGTTCATATTCAATTTCTGGCACTTTGCACTGGAATTCTGTGTTGAGTTTGATGAGTGCTTCTTTCCCCTTTGAATCTCTGGTATTTTAAGTCGCTTCCCCGTGAAGAAAGACGCGGCTGTGAAAATCGCTGTGCTTTTCTCATCAAATCTCCTCTCAATCTCCCTGATGGCTGCATCCAATGAAGGGAAATAAAATCCCACTCTGTATTTATCCTCCAATGTATCGAAGCTATGGGGTGAACTAGTGGCACCGTGAAATGCATCCATAGTTTTAGGAGGACGTCTTTTACGATGTGTTGGTGGTGGGTCTATTCCGCGTTCAGTGGCTCGATTCTCTGTTTTCAGAAAATAGTCATGAAACTTCTCGGTTTTTCCCCCTGCTTCGTATGACATTTAGACAGCTCTGAACCGCACCGATAGCACACGCGAAATCCAGGGTTTCTTTCTGTAAGTACACACTGCGGAAATTCACGCATTCAGGATGTCAATAAAGACCAAAAGACAATGAACTCGAAATCCATCTGCACCTTCAAGCCCTTTGCCTCTGATGACACATTTGATTTTGTTGCATTTTGTTTGATAGTGACAAATGTGTCCCTTATTGGGCCAAATTGTTCATATATGACTTGCAGTGCGCGATTGTGAGAATATCACCGCACATCGTGTAGGGCTTGTAGCCTTCTCTCACGGCCACTGCTTTCATCGAGTCACTGTGGAGCCACTGGAATCAGCGCGACAGTCTGTTTGGATTTTTGTGAAAACTGTGTTGCGATGACTGCTGCCATGGAAAAAGGTGTACAGATTCTGCACTAGCCCAAAAAAGTTATTTGACACAGTATTAGAGCCGACAGTATCGACCACCACTAAATTAAGCAATGTGCGTAACAGTGTGTAAATAAAGCAGAAGGATGCTTTTTTTAGGATGAGTGCTCGCAGACCAGCAACGTGACCACTTACATTGTTTGCCCCGTCGTAGCATTGTCCTCTGAGATTGTCGAATGTCACGTTCATTTTTTTCATTGTGTTTTCAAGTGTGCTAAACAACTGCTGTGCAGTGGTGCTGGCTGTGTCTTGCAGTGCAACGATTCTCTCAATAATGTTGCAGCTTTCATTCACATTACGAAAGGCTACTGCCCCCTGTTCTCTCCCAGCCACATCGGGTGTTTCGTCTAGATTGACACTAGTATTTAGCCTTACCTAACTCGTCCCTGATCATGTTCTCAAGTGTGGTGGCTAAAGCTGAAATAATGTCATTCTGAGACCAATTTGACAAATAGGTGGCATTGCTGGGCATTTGAATATCCCTCATGAATCAGTGACGTGCGGTGAGGTTCGTGGCTGGT
The DNA here is from genome assembly GCF_029633865.1 of Lampris incognitus. Classification (NCBI taxonomy): domain Eukaryota; kingdom Metazoa; phylum Chordata; class Actinopteri; order Lampriformes; family Lampridae; genus Lampris; species Lampris incognitus. The sequence goes on along the minus strand of NC_079220.1, from coordinate 22,611,996 downwards.
GAGGCACTGACTTTTTCCAGAGTCAGATTTACAAATATATGAACCCAATATAGTAGCTTCAATTCACCATTCATTTGGCAGCTTGCACATTGACTACTGCTTGTGTTTCATATCTCATCAGCATTCTTTACACACACATAATTAAGGTACATATTTGGACAAGGAGCGGCTCAGAGAAAGAGTACATTTGCTCTGCACCGTGCGTGTTTTCCTAATTTGCCATCGTAATTCCACAATTACTATTACTATTTTTATATTGTGTTGTAGTGGTTATAGGGATACATAATTTCCCTTATTGAGCTAGTAGGAACGTTGGTTTACAGCTGCTGTTTTCTCAGTTCGGATTTGCAGTGACACACTTCCGCTGCGGGGGTTTTTGTTGTTGTTATAATGGTGGAAGGAATAAATGGTGCAAGTTGTGTAGCCGAAAGAGAAAGTTGTCACGACTCCTGCTTGAGCTCCTCTACACTGGTGACCCCAACGTTTCTCTCTTGGTAGTTATCAGAGACAATCTTTCAAAAGAACATGGTTGACGAAATCAACGCGGTTCTCTCAAATTGCCAGAGTTCTGGGAGTCATCGGCAATGACATGGTTCACCCAGGCGGAAGCGCAGTTTGCTATCCGCAAAATAACGGATGATGCTACTAAATACTACTACATGGTATCGGCGCTCAGGTGTTCGACTGCTACTAGAGTGGTGAGTCTCCTTATAAATCCTCCGGCGGCAGACAAATACAAGGGGCTCAAAGATCACCTCTTGAAGATTTTTGAACTTTCCGACGCCGAGAGGGCCCACCGTCTCTTTTCTCTGCAAGGCTTGGGTGACAGCAGGCCATCCGAGCTCATGGAGAAAATGCTGAATCTGCTGGGACCGGCGCACACACCTGATTTCCTCTTTGTCCAACTGTTTCTGCGACAACTGCCTGCTCAGGTGCGGACCGCTTTGGCTAACACCAGCATTACCGATTGCCGCAAGCTAGCTGAAGTAGCTGACAAGCTCTTCCTGGCCAGCCCACAGCAGCACTGCGCGTCCGCGCTCACCCCTGCCCACCCCCACACGCCACCACCTGGTGACTCCATGGTGGTCGCCGCGGCAACCCCCGGTCGGCAACAGGAGCGCGGGCTGTGCTTTTACCATGCAAAGTTCAGGGCCAAGGCCAAAAAGTGCAACTCCCTGTGCAATTTCAGCTCGTCGGGAAACGCCAAGGCCGGCGCTCACTAGTGGCCATGGGCGTCGGCGTGGAGGACAACAGGCTACTTTTCCTGCAAGACTCCATCTCGGGGCGGTGTTTCCTATGCGACACTGGGGCGCAGAGGAGTGTCGTACCTGCATTGAGTGTGGACGCCCTGTTGGGCGCTCAGGGCCCTCCCATGGAAGCTGCTAACGGCAGCTCTATCCGTACGTACGGCACGAGGCACATTGACATGTGTTTTAACGGACAGCGGTTCAGCTGGGATTTTGTCACCGCCAACGTGGCATTTCCCCTCCTCGGTGCAGATTTCCTTTGTGCTCATGGGCTGCTGGTGGACGTCAGGAATCGACGCCTGATTGACGCCGTCACCTTCGCTTCACACGCGTGTGCACTCAGCGATACAGGCTCCGTCAGGCTGTCCAGCATGCTCTCTAACGAGGACGTGTTTCTCCATCTTCTCTCCGAGTTCCCTGACCTCACTCAGCCCACATTCTCGTCATCTACAACCAAACATGGGGTTGAGCACCACATCGTCACCACTGGCCCGCTGGTGCACGCCCGAGCTCGGCGCCTCGACCTGACCAAGCTCTCTGTCGCCAAGACGGAGTTTGAGAACATGGAGCGCCTCGGCATCATCCGCCGCTCCAGCAGCCCATGGGCTTCACCCCTCCACATAGTAACTAAGCCTGGCGGTGGGTGGCGTCCATGTGGTGACTACCATTGGCTCAACGACGCAACAACACCGGACCGCTACCCGGTCCCTCACATCCAAGATTTTGCCGCCCACCTGGCTGGGAAAGTGATCTTTTCCAAGGTGGACTTCGTCCGTGGATACCACCAGGTGCCCGTCCATCCCGCTGATGTCCCCAAAACGGCTGTGACAACTCCGTTCGGACTGTTCGAGTTCCTGCGCATGCCGTTTCGGCTCAAGAACGCCACACAGTCCTTCCAACGCCTCATGGACTCAGTGTTGCGGGACCTGCCTTTCCTCTTTGTGTACCTGGATGACATCCTGGTCGCTAGCACCTCCGTGTCCGAGCACTTGTCCCACCTCAGAGCCCTTTTCGAGAGGCTCAGCCTGCACGGGTTGATAGTTAACCCAGCCAAATGCCAGTTTGGTCTAAGCACCATCGACTTCCTGGGCCACTGGGTCACCAAGGATGTGGCAGCCCCCCTTCCAGCTAAGGTGGAGGCCGTCCCAGACTTTCCACGCCCACACATGGCCCAGTCCCTCCGGGAGTTCATTGGCATGGTGTCCTTCTACCACCGGTTCATCCCCTGGGCTGCCGATCTCCTCCGCCCCCTATATGAGGCTCTGAAGGGCACAGCCTCCAAACATGCCGTGGTCTGGTCTGCAGAGAGGGACAAGGCTTTTAAGGATGTGAAGGCCGCCCTGGCTGATGAAGCGATGCTGGCACACCCTGTGTCTGGAGGGCCTATCGCCATCACGACGGATGCTTCGGACTACGCTGTCGGCGCGGTTTATGAGCAGTGGGTGAGCGGTGCGTGGCAGCCGCTTGCCTTCTTCAGCCGGCAGTTGAACCTGAGAGAGCGCAAATACAGCACCTTTGATCGTGAGCTGCTTGGCCTTTTCCTCGCTGTTAGGCACTTTCATTTCCTACTGGAGGGCCGTCAGTTCACGGCTTTCATCGATCACAAACCGCTGGTGTTCGTGATGGCCAAGGTGGCAGAGCCGTGGTCAGTCCGCCAGCTGCGACAGTTGGCCTACATCTCAAGAGTTTACCACCGACGTGAGGCATGTCGCTGGGACGTCCAACCCGGTCGCCGACTGTCTCTCCCGGGCCATCGCTGGTGCTGCCCATTTGGGACTCGACTACAGCCAGATGGCGGCTGACCAGGCCGCCGACCCAGGAGTGCAGGCATGCAGGACCGCCGTCACAGGGCTGCAGTTGGAGGATGTGGCTTTCGACGACGCCGGCGCCACGCTCCTGTGCGACGTCTCTACGGGTCAGCGCCGACCCGTCGTTCCGACTGCTTGGAGGCGGCGGGTCTTCGACGCAGTCCATGGGCTGTCTCACCCTGGCAGAAAGCCTTCACAGAGGTTGGTGGTGGCAGTTTGTCTGGCATGGACTCAAAAAGGATGCGAGGGACTGGGCTGACACCTGTGTGTAGTGCCAACGCTCCAAAGTGCTCCGGCACGTCAAAGCGCCCCTGATACCTTTCACGGTACCTGGGAGGAGGTTCGACCACGTGAATGTGGACCTGGTAGGCCTCCTACCCCCCTCCCGTGGTTTCACATACCTGCTCACCATGGTCGACAGGACCACGCGATGGCCAGAGGCCGTCCCGCTTTCGTCCACGATGGCGCCTGAGGTTGCCCGAGCGTTCATCGGAACCTGGGTCGCCCGCTTTGGCACCCCATCTGACCTCTCCGTCAGCGCTCTGGGAGGAGATCGCCGCGGGTTTAGGGGTGAGGCTCCATCGCACCACAGCGTATCACCCTCAAGTGAATGGATTGGTCGAGAGGTTCCATCGCTCGATGAAGGCCGCATTGCGGGCTACCCTCAAGGACGACCGTTGGGTCGACAAACTGCCTTGGGTCATGCTTGGGCTCAGGAGGACCTCCAGTCCTCATCCGCCGAACTGGTCTACGGACAGCCACTTCGGGTCCCGGGGGATTTCCTTCCCACCGCCACAGCTCCCTGGTCCGCCAGCTGCCAACGGACTGTGCTGCAGGAGGAAGCCAGGGCTTTTGCACCGGTCCCCACTTCTCAGCATGGCGGCTCTCAGTCCTATGTCCCCACGGAGCTGTGGTCGGCGGAGTATGTTTTCATCTGTCACGACGCGCACCGCGGTCCCCTGCAGCCAGCCTACGACGGCCCATTTCGGGTACGGGACACTGGAGATAAGCACTTTGTGGTGGAGGTTGGCAGCAGGCTGGAGCGAGTTTCTGTGGACCGCCTCAAGCCTGCTCACCTGGACTTAAACCGCCCTGTTGGTCTTGCCCTGCCCCCACGGCGGGGGCGCCCCCTTCCCTTTCCCCGGTCCAGCTGTGAGGACTCTGCTGCTTTGCCTGCGGTTAACCAGCCCCCAGCTCCTGTTAAGCGGAGCCGTTGGGGCAGAGAGATCCGCCCCCCTCGCCACACTGACTTTTCGTATTAAGGCGAATTCTGGGGGGACGTGTGTAGTGGTTATAGGGATACATAATTCCCCTTATTGAGCTAGTAGGAACGTTGGTTTACAACTGCTGTTTTCTCAGTTCGGGTTTGCAGTGACACACTTTCGCTGCGGGAGTTTTTGTTGTTGTTGTAATGGTGGAAGGAATAAATGGTGCACGTTGTGTAGCCGAAAGAGAAAGTTGTCACGAATCCTGCTTGAGCTCCTCTACAGTGTAGTTTTTATCTGTTGTTGCTTTTTGTATTTGTTTATCTTTGTACAGTGTCCTTGAGTGTCCAGAAAGGCGCTTATAAATAAAATGTATTATTATTGTTATTACTACTACTATTAGTATTTAATTAATTACGATTAGAAGAGCTTGTACTCTCATCGTTACCACGAAATGCCAATTCCTGTTTGGCTAGGAAGCAGGTTGCATTAATGAGGTCTTAAATCTCTCGGTTTTCCTTTACCTTAGCATTGTGGATGGAAATATTTAGTCTCCGTTGTTCATCCAAAGCCAAATCTATTCTTGAAGATCCAAAAGTTTTCAAAGCAATTTGGCTTTGACTACGAGTAGTTGATCTTTCATGTTTGCTGAGGCTTCTTGGTAGATTTTTCAAGTCACAAAATCCTGTGTTAGTCCAGACATTATCGCATGTTGAGAACAAAAGACAGGGAAAGCAGAAAAGGCGGTTTCTTGTAGCACAGCCACACAGCCAGTCTTTTCGGGTGTACCACCACTCCGTTTGAAAAGAGCGAGTTATCTTCTGTCCCGTTGTTTTAAGCAAACCTTTTAGCTCCAGCATTGGTCTTCCATCATTTATCACTTAGCTTTTTGATTGAAAGTCCAGTTTTGAGAAACTTTTGAGCTTAGATAGAGAATCTACCATTTTGCAGTCAGAATTTTTTTTCAAAATAAACGAACTGCTGTAGTGAACTTGACTCTGCGTTAAAGAAGAGCAACAGCAGAAGAAAGCATCCTGTAAACCCGTGGGCTCACGCATACGCCCCCTTCAGTGAGGCAGAGGTACTGGCTGCCTCATCTCACGCTTTTTCAGTGCGGTTTTATGTAAGATCAGCAAGACTAAATATGTTATACACATACATGAAATACATTAACTATTTTAAGGAAAGTGAGGACATATAATAAAAGTGTCTACAAACATTACATTGGTGACAAACGGTGAGAAAGCAAAAGGCATGCGCTCAACCCAGTTTGTGAGGGATTGCGCAATCCGAGGTGAGGCTCCACTCCTCGCTGCCTGAAATCGCGTATCTCCCCTCTAATTGAACAGGAAATATGCAAATTCAGCGATTTTGATAATAAAATGATTTAAATTATTGGAATTGTACATAAATTACATGTATAGCACAGATCAGTAGACAAATATTAATATTTATTTTATTTTATCATCATTTGTTTTTTCTTTTCATGATGAAAGGTGACGCTCTGCCTCAACTGCCTCCCCTGACCGCACGTCCCTGTCACGAATGGATCTCATCGCTTTGAATAGTCAACAATCTCCAGAAAAACTATTGTAACGTGCATGGATAAGTAGACACGTTAGCCCTTGGCTAACGGGTTGGACCCTTTAGTCGAGCGGTTAGCGATATCTACGGGTTCGCGTCCCGGCTGCGGCAGTTCCTGTGGTTGCCCCCCGAATTCGCTACATAGGAGTCAGAAGTCGGATACGCGCTTTCCTGAAGGAGGGGAGTAGTGTAACATCCATGGATAAGTAGACGCGTTAGCCCTTGGCTAACGGGTCGGACCCTTTAGTTAAGCGAGATACGGGTTCGCGTCCCGGCTGCAGCAGTTCCTGTGGTTGCCCCCCGAATTCGCAACACTATCTTATTCTTTGACGTTTCTCGTTCATCGTGGCCTCAGAAGGGTAACCCTGTTTTGCTCAGTGTACAGCAAAGATCAATGAGACGAGTGAGTTATTCCTTGTTTCTCTCATTTTCCATTTTGTGTCTCTCGTGCTGTTCAGTTGCTGCCTGGCTCAACATTAAGTCTACGTGCTTTTCTTCTCGTTTGAAATGACTGAGTTGAGACATTGATGTTTTATGTTGATCCCCTGCTGCGTATATTATTTTATTTTGGCAACCCCATTTTTCCAGTTGGCACACCCTCTCATTATAAAAGCATCATTAAATGCTGTTAAACTCGATGGAAATAACCTGCATGCAAAGCAAAACATTTGATCGCATTTTTCTGAGTATTCCAGCCACTGTTTAGCTTCTGGAATTTGATACCAGCTAGCTTGGAATGAGCGTTTATCTGCCGTTTCTGGAAACTTGATAACAGGCTTACAGGGTCCTTTTTTGACAATACGAAGCAACTCTACTCTGTTCTCGGAGAACGGCAGTCCATGTACGCACTCACCCCCGATGCATTCTCTTGGGCTGTTTCCATCGCCTCATCACCGTCGACCTGGTGATCCTCATAGCTAGCATCCGTTGGGGGATTTGTTCCCATCGCCTCATCGCCATTATCCTGGTAGCTAGCATCGCCATGGATCTGGTGGTGGCTAGCGTCGCCATCATCCTCATAGCTAGCATCCAATGGAAGATTTGTTCCCATTGCCTTTGCTCCTTCATTGCCATTGGTACTGCTGCTACCTGTAACATTTTGGTTTGCGATAACGTTACCCACTGGATGGGTTTTTGGTGGAACTTTTGGGGAAAAAAATGACGTATATCCATGGCAGCTACAATGACTTTAAACTACTACTACTACTTTCGGCTGCTCCCGTTAGGGGTCGCCACAGCGGATCATCCGTTTCCATTTCTTCCTGTCTTCTGCGTCTTCCTCTGTCACACCAGCCACCTGCATGTCTTCCCTCACTACATCCATAAACCTCCTCTTTGGCCTTCCTCTTCTCCTCTTCCCTGGCAGCTCCATATTCAGCATCCTTCTCCCAATATAGCCAGCATCTCTCCTCCACACATGTCCAAGCCATCTCAAATCTTGCCTCTCTTGCTTTGTCTCCAAACCGTCCAACCTGAGCGGTCCCTCTAATATCATCGTTCCTAATCCTGTCCTTCTTCGTTACTCCCAGTGAAAATCTTAGCATCTTCAACGCTGCCACCTCCAGCTCCACCTCCTGTCTTTTCGTCAGTGCCACTGTCTCCAAACCATATAACATAGCTGGTCTCACAACCATCTTGTAAACTTTCCCTTTAACTCTTGCTGGTACCCTTCTGTCGCAAATCACTCCTGACACACTTCTCCACCCACTCCACCCTGCCTGCACTCTCTTTTTCACCTCTCTACTGCACTCCCCATTACTTTGGACAGTTGACCCCAAGTATTTAAACTCAAATGCCTTTGTCACCTCCACTCCTTGCATCCTGACCATTCCACTGTCCTCCCTCTCATTCACGCATAGGTATTCCGTCTTGTTCCTACTGACTTTCATTCCTCTTCTCTCCAGTGCATACCTCCACCTCTCCAGGCTCTCCTCAACCTGCACCCTACTCTCGCTACAGATCACAATGTCATCCGTGAACATCATCGTCCATGGAGACTCTTGCCTGATCTTGTCCGTCAACCTGTCCATCACCATTGCAAACAAGAAAGGGCTCAGAGCCGATCCTTGATGTAATCCGACCTCCACCTTGAACCCATCTGTCATTCCAACCGCACACCTCACCATTGTCACAGTTCCCTCATACATATCCTGCACCACTCCTACATACTTCTCTGCAACTCCTGACTTCCTCATACAATACCACACCTCCTCTCTCGGCACTCTGTCATAAGCTTTCTCTAAATCTACAAAGACACAATGCAACTCTTTCTGGCCTTCTCTATACTTCTCAATCAACATTCTCAAAGCAAACATTGCATCTGTGGTGCTCTTTCGTGGCATGAAACCATACTGCTGCTACAATGACTTTAAACCTTGATTGAAAAAAAAACGCGTAGTGAACTGAATTCCAAGCCTTCTGCGTGATACTGATCAGAGATATTGCTGTGCTGCCTGCAAACCCACCAACCTGTACTGATGCATTATGGAACATAAAGTTTTAAAATGTAATGTTAGACTATTAATCCTGTCAGTTGCTTGTTTATGATTTATTCTATTTTTACTTGTATTATTTTATGATGGGCATTTGTTAAAGGGTGTTTAAATTATGATTATTTCCTTAAAATTTTTTTAAAAAAGTTATTTTTTCCATGATTGCTGCCAATCATGGGGGGGCGACTGCCCCCCCTCACCACAATGAGTGCACACCCCTGCAGTAAGATGTGATGCACTATGTGTTCTGACACCTGTTTATCATAGCCAGTAACTTTTTCAGCAATTTGAGCTACAGTAGCTCTTCCATGGGATCAGACCAGACCGGGGGGACTTACGCAATACCAGGCAGGTCGTTTTAATATTTTGGCTGATCGATGTACTTACATTATATAATAATAATAATAATAATAATAATAATAATAAATCAATCTTATATAGCGCTTTTCTAACACTCAAAGTCACTTTACAATAAACGGGGTGAAACAAGACAACAGATAAACATAGCACAAACATACAGGGGTGGATGGGAAGGGGGGCTACGAGAGGGAGAAGCGGCAGCCACACACGACGCTAGAAGTACTCTCCAACATAAACACATACAAAAGGGCAAGAAAAACAAAAATATACTAGCATGCGTGTCGCAGCCACGGGTGTTACGAGTGTTGTGACACCTGCCCTTTCACAGAAACATGACCCCCCCCCACACACACACACACACACTTTTTCCTGAGGTAGTCATTGATAAAATGAAACGGAATTCCCCATACATGAAACCCTATTGCTGAAGTTCGATTGATTGACTGGCCATCCAGCCAATGGCAGCCATTTGACCAACCCACAATGCCAGGTAAGAGTAAACAGTTGAAGTATGGTAGTTATGTGCGTGCGTTCAGAAACGGTGCTTCTGACACTCGCAGATGGCTTTGATAACGGATTACAGAATAACAGTTCAGAAGCATGAAATGCCTATCTAAGTAGTCAGTAATGTAGAATTTTAACTTTGTCATGTTACGTGATGTGTCAGCTAACATTAGTCATTGATCATACCCTCCAGTACCCTCACTGCTTGTCTCCATTATATACAGATGTGGATGACTAAAAATTATCTTAAATTCAACAGCAGTAAAACTGAGCTACTCCTCATTGGGCACTAAATCTACATTCTTAAAAACTAATATTTGCTCAATCCCCATTGCTGGAGTCACCATACTGGTCTCCGCTCAGGCTAAGAGCCTTGGCGTTATCCTAGATAGTACCCTTTCCTTTTCCAGTCTTATAAACAATGTCTCCTGGATTGCCTTTTTCTATCTGCGAGACATCTCCAGACTACGCCCTGCTTTAACACAGCACTCCACAGAAGTCTTAGTCAGTGCTTTGCACACATCACACACTGACTATTGCAATGAATCATGGCAGGTATCGCCAACAACTTAATCCCCAATTTATCCAGAATTCTGCAGCATGGATTATTCAGGAATCTGGAATCAGGAACACTATTTGTCATTTCATTTCATGCATTGCGTGATTACACGTTCAAAGTCCACTGACCATGTCGCTTCCCTGCTGATTCAGTTACACTGGCTTCCTGTGTCACAGCAGATTAATTTTAAAATTTTATTATAAACATTCAAAGCTCTTCATAATCTATCCCCTGCTTATTTCACAGACCTCCTTCAGACTTACACGCCATCTTGCTCCCTGCGGTCTTCACCAGCAGGTCTATTGGCACTACCAGCCATCAACTTCAGCACAATGGTTGCCAGGGCTTTTTCCTATGCTGCACCCAAACTCTGGAACTCCATTCCCTGTCACATCCGCTTACTGGACTCCAGAGCACCCATGCAGACATGGGGGAGAACATGCAAACTCCACTCAAAAAGGACCTGCGATGGTCTGGGGTTCGAACCCAGCACCTTCTTGCAGTGATGGAACAGTGCTAACCACTGGGCCACCGTGCCACCAGTGAGTATGGTATGTGAATGCTGTAATGTACATTTTGAACTCAATATTATTTACATATGGTGGTGAAGAAAATGTAGACATGCATAGCATTAATTTTGATTTGGCATGTTGTGCGGACTGGAACAGGAGCCAAACGTGGGGGTTGTGGTGTTCCTGTCCCACCCCTACATCCCCCAGACTTTTAAAATTGCTGCTCCACCCCTGTAGACTAGGATCCCAGTCACTTCTATTGCTCATATATACATAATGAAAACACAGGTCCCCGCCGGAGTTTCAGTAAAATTAGACCCTTGAGAGTGGGAGACAGGCAATGGAATCACAGCACAAAATATCAATCCATCCATCAATTATCCAAGCCGCTTATCCCAATTAGGGTCACGGGGATGCTGGAACCTATTCCAGCAGTCATTGGACGGCAGGCGGGGCGACACCCTGGACAGGCCACCAGTCCATCACAGGGCCAGCACAAAATATGAAACAAGTAAAATGAACAGTGCAAGAAAACAGATGGGCCTTGATTCATCTTTTAAAAACAACAACAGATTCAGATAATCTGAAATTTGTTTCATAGTTTTGGGGCCACAGCAACAAAACCACAACCTCCTTTCAACTGTGAATTACCAGAGCTCATTCATGCTTTCAGGGCCTGAAGGGTCTCACAATGTTGTAAAGCCGCACTGACATGGGAGAGCAATGCTTTAAATATGATTAAAAGAACTTTAAAACTTTCCCTTGACTTGATGAGAGAAGAAAGGAAAACTGTAAGGAGAATGTAGCAAACGTTAGAAGACAAACAAGATGTGTTTTGTTCCTCAGTCCAGCAACGGCGGCTTGACTGAGACAGGGAAATAAAGCATTGTAGTAGTGCGGGCATGACGACACAAAAGCATAAATAATTTCCACAATGTCTTTAAAAGACAGGGCAGGTTTGGTCTTAGCCATATGTCTTAACTTTGAAAATAAAGCATGACTAGACAAGTAATGGTGGCCTAACAAGTTTTTAGATGATTGATCTGGCAAATAATTATTTACACTGTAGCCAGTTTATGGTGAACAACAAACTCAATCTGGAACCTGATGTCAGTTTTTTTTTCGTTTTATTAAAGACAAAGTTGTTATGAAAAATGAACAAACACCAATGCATAATATTCAATACATGTTAGATAACATGGGACGCTACAAGCAGTGAAAACTTTGGCTTGTGATTGGAGATGCACTGGTTTTAACTCCTACCTGTTGCATAACGCTTGACCTTTGAAGTGAAAAAGGAATGCACTTTTTTTCCAACAGCCAATGTCACAGTGCTACTACGCAAGACTTTGGTTGTTACCGGCCAGCTCCATGCAGTTAGCAATACTGTAATGTACTGTAAGGGAGGTCCCAGTCACTAGCTGTAGAAGGCTGCAGTTAGCATTGGGGGGCTTCCAGCTGTGAATGGGAGTAAGCATAGTTGCTGTTCCCTTTTGGCTGAATAGACGAGTCTTGTGTCTCAGACATCCTTTAATTTATGTTAAGTTTCTTTTATTAATCCCCTTGCGGAAATTCATTTACTGCAAATTAACCTATCCTTGCTGTGATCTGTGTTGCATGGAGCAGTGGGCTACCGCCTTCATGCTGCGCACAGGGACCAACTCCAGTTCTTTTCCCATTGCCTTGGTCAGGGGCACAGACAGGAGTATAAACCCTAACATGCATGTTTCTTTTGATGGTGGGGGAAACCGGAGCACCCGGAGAAAAGGCACCATGGACACACAAAGAGCATGCAAACTCCACACAGAGAATGACCTCCTACAAGGTACGACAACCCTGGACCTTCTTGTTGTGAGGTGACAGCGCTAACCACTGGGTCACCGTGCTGCCAAGTGTTTAATCTTGAAACAAAGAAATAAATGTTAAACTTTGTATTGGATACATTGGTAGTAATTTTTGCCAAGGGACTCCATTGGTCTAGGCCCAGTCCTGGGTCTAAGTGTGTAAATTTAAATATTTTCTTTTGGTTGGTAATTGAGAGTTTCCAAAAGGAGGCATATCAAAACACAGTAAGGGAAGGATAGAAAAATGCAAAGAAGAAACACTGCCGAAAGAGTGGAAGAAAGAGAGAAAAAATGACAGAACGAAGAGAAAAGACATTTCTTAAAAGCATGTCCATGGCAAGGAGTAATACCTGAACAGAGCTTTTCCTGCGTTGAGTCACTTGAAACTGAGCTTGTCAAAGTTTTCCAGTGTGGGGCAACCTTTATTGCTTCCTTGGTCATAGTAATTTATTTTCAACAGAAACATTTCCTTACCTCTCAACTCATTTTGCTTGGTAATTTTATTTCCCCCAATGCAGTAGTGCTGCAGTAGTGCTGTATCTGATGAAAGCTGTTCAGCATTTCGTAGGGAAACTGAAGCCCTGATGTGTACAGTGTCCACAGAGCTTTTCTGTTGCTTTGAATTTTATACGCCATAAAACCAAAGTGACATAGTTGTTGACCTCTTCCTTGGTAATCTAGCTGTGGATGTCAAGTCCACGTAATGTCTTATCCCAAACTCTGCCTTTCAAACTCTTGCAAAATGACATTGAGTATTTGCACATACTGCGATTAGGTAAACATAATGTTATCAACAAGCCGGATGTGTTTAGTCAAGCATGCTGTTAAAACAAACATACCCTCCTATGCTCATAAACACACCTACCCCTCTATACACACCCACACCAGAAAAATCTGTCATACACAAACTGTCCAATTTTTTTGCTATACACACACTTAAACATATGTGCACAAACACGGTATGACTATATTCCCTATAGATAGGGAACCATAGGCAGACAGGCTGACAGACAGATAGATGGAGCTATATAAAAATGCAACTTGATTGATTGATTGATTGATAGTTGAGTGTTGATGGGTAAATTACTGCTAAATCATATTACAGAAATTGTGGCAGATAGGGCCCGTGCTCTGTAGGTCACTATGGTATCAAATGGTGGTACCTTGGTCTATATGTATTTCTATGGAGGTCCTTAGGAATCCCTGGTACAAACAACTTATGGTTGAAAGGCAGCTACACCCTTCCCTGACACGCACACACACACACACACATACACACACACACACACACACACACACACACACCAAAAAAAAAAAAACTATGACATACAGAGGAAATATGTGGGATTCTACAACCTCCGCATCTTGCGCAAGGTTTGTGCAAGATTGGGGTCTTTGGAGGACAGTAAACAACCGTACTTGCCAAATTTTGAATGAAAAGGGGAGAAAAAATGTAAGACAACGTGAATTATCTCAGTTGTTAACTGTAAAAAAGCCTTTCTAGCAAGGGGGAACCATTAATGGAACTCAGTTTATGGATACTGTGTACAGAAATATTTCAGATGGGTAGGCCTATGTCAGACTCAGAGCCAAAATGGGTAAAGGGTTAATTTCACTGATGCTTTTGTGTAGGGGGATCAATACTGATGAGTAATGTAGTGGATTGAAGTGATAAAATCCTCATGGTGTATCCTATTGGTGGACAAATAGGTGGTGTCCTGCTCACGAAGCCTTTCCCCTGGTGCCTACATGTACCAGAATGCCTTGCTGCACATTAGCTTCTGTATCATCCATAAATTCCTCCGCATTGGTATTGTTTGGGCGGCACAGTGGCGCAGTGGTTAGCGTGGTCAACTCACAGCAAGAAGCTCCTGGGTTTTTGAGCCCTGGGGTAGTCCAACCTTGGGATCGTCCTCTGTGTGGAGTTTGCATTTCCCCCCTGTGTCTCTGTGGGTTTCCTCCCACAGTCCAAAGACATCTAGGTCAGGTGAATCGGTCGTACTAAATTGCCCCTAGGTATGTGTGTGTGTGTGTGTGTGTGTGTGTGTGTGTGTGTGTGTGTGTGTGTGTGTGTGTGTGTGTGTGTGTGTGTGTGATGGCCTGTCCAGGGTCTCTCCCTGCCTGCTGCCCAATGACTGTTGGGATAGGCTTCAGTGACCCTGAGAGCAGGATAAGCGGTTTGGATAATGGATGGATGGATGGTATTGTTGGACGTCTTTTCCACCATCGTAAATGTGGCTAAAAGTAGCTAGAACAAGGATGTGTTTTTTGAACAGCGTCTTTAGAGTAGATTAGAGTATCAGAAACCCTGCTAGGCTGTGTGTAGTTTTTTTTTTTTAAATCTTTCCCCCACTTTCTCCGCAATTGTACCCGGCAAATTACCCCACTCTTCCAAGCTGTCCTGGTCGCTGCTCCACCCCCTTTGCTGATCCAATGAGAGCTGCAGACTACCACATGTCTCCTCTGAGACATGTGGAGTCATCAGCCGCTTCTTTTCACCTGACAGTGAGGAGTTTCACCAGGGGGGAGACATAGCGCATGGGAGGATCATGCTATTCCCCCCAGTTCCCACCTCCCCCCTGAAAAGGCGCCCCGACTGACCAGAGGAGGCGCTAGTGCAGTGACCAGGACACACCCACATCCGGCTTCCCACCCACAGACAAGGCCAGATGTACGTATCTGTAGGGACGCCTGACCAAACCAGAGGTAACACGGTGATTTGAACCAGCGATCCCTGTGTTGGTAGGCAATGAAATAGACTGCTACACTACCCAGATGCCCCTAGACTGTGTGTGGTTTTTAAGACCGCCAACTGACGTCACGATACATCACTTGGTTATCAGAAAAAAACTGGCCAGAAAATCGGTGAATATTCCCTTTAAAGCAATGTTTAATTTTGATGAAACATTTTCATCTGTTAGTAGGCCTACACAATCCCTCCATAGAAATCCATGAAAAAATATACCCTGCAGGGACCCATTGTCACTCATTCATTATCAGCTGCGAAGGGCCAGATCTGGTAGTACTTCCTAATTAAATATCAGACTCGGGTAGGGATCAGTTCTTGCTTTTAACAAGTGAAATTTTGGATATCAATATAGAATATGCATCCTCTTACTTTTTTTACAGCCAATATTTGCACAAACTTGCACATATTGGGACCTTTCCCCCCAACCGCAATATCACATCATCGGTAGTGTTGCAAGGATGTTATCTTCAAATATGTTTACTGATAACAAGTAGGGTAAAGCTTGCCTCTTTTATCCTAACAATATTTGCTTAAACCTGTAAATATTGGCCGCAAACTTTGACACCTGCCACTGCATGTGCATTCAAGTTCTAGTATTGGGGTCACGTTTCTAAAAAAAAAAAAAGCTTGATCACTGTAAGACAGTGCTTTAAGCTCCATACCTGAACATTGTTAAACCACCTGGACATTACTTACAGTCCACTTTCATGCTGGCCTTCTCTTTATTTATTCAAACTGTTGGCTTTTTTTTTTTGACAGCAGAACTAGTAATGTGAAATTACATTTCCAATTCAGCTCGCCATGCACAGATAACAGTGATAAACAACATTCAGAGTTGTTCCCAAAGGCAATTTTCCCAAAGTCCTATTACAAAGCAAACATGAATGTGTAAGGAATCGCTCTGTAAAAGCTATTGACAGTACATATTGACAGTACCTTGCCCAGGATTTGTTTCTGGATATTAAACTGTTAGGCATCCAGACCATATATATTTCAGGCATGCAGCTGACAAAAGTGTCTTTCACAATGACACATTAGCTGTCAAAAGAATCAGTGGTGTGACCTGAGGGCCACAGGTGTGGTCTCTCTCTCTAGCCACAGGATAACTTGTTGTATATAGACCTTTTCATTTGGAGAAGACTATTGATCAGATTCTGGGCCAGTGAGGACAAAGATACACTCAGCAGTCAGTGTTGTAGAAAATATATGAGCCTTGAAGCTACAAAAAGTAATCCTTAAAGCCAACTTGGTTCGCAACGATTCATTGGGAAAGCTGAGCTGTTTATTTGTACCAGTAATCTTAACACTGCAAGCTGGGTTTGAACCTGCAGAGGAAGAGCCGAATAGATTTAAAGTCCAATGTTTCAAGATGCCTCAGCATTAGCAATGTTTTTTTTCTTTAGGGTCCCTAAATATTGCCGTTATTAAATCCACTATTCTTGCCTTGATACTCCAGGATCTGATCTGTGAACACATTATAACAAACATTGCCTGGTGTTTAGTGATCACCAGACAACAAACCCAGCAAAATTTTTCTATAAAAGCAGATGAAAGCAAACAATCACAGCTTTGATACGAGCGGTTTGATTTTTTTACGCTGTTTCCCAGTCTTGTTTTGTCATGTGGGGATGTCCGAGTTGGTATTTATCAAGCATTTTAAGAATTGGTTCTGTGACTGTCCGAGTTATTCAATATGAATATAATCAACTACACCAACAACAGCCTCACAACAGCTTTCACTAAAGTCATTGTGATGTTCATTCTCTGTGCATGCTAAAACCAAAACCCATTCATTGTCTGTACCGGCTTAATCCAATTCAGAGTCACATCACACTGGACCCTGTCCCAGCAGACATCAGCCAACGGACAGGGAGACACTCTTGACATGTCATCAGTTCATCATAGGGCCCACATACAGTTATTCACATAATGTTTGGACCTAGGTTGGACCCTTTAGTTGACTGGTTAGCGCAGTTGCCTGTGGTGCGGGCAACCCGGGTTCGCGTTCCAGCTGCGGTGGTTCCCAGCTGCCCACTGAACTCGCTACAATATTGGCAGCGTGGTGGTGCAGTGGTTTGTGTGGTCGCCTCACAACAAGAAGGTCCTGAGTTCGAGCCCCGGGGTAGTCCAACCTTGGAGGTCGTCCCGGGTCATCCTCTGTGTGGAGTTTGCATGTTCTCCCAGTGTCTGTGTGGGTTTCCTCTGGTGCTCTGGTTTCCTCCCACAGTCCAAAGACATGTAGGTCAGGTGAATTGGCCGTACTAAATTGTCTCTAGGTGTGTGTGTGTGTGTGTGTGTGTGTGTGTGTGCCCTGTCATGGACTGGCGGCCTGTCCAAGGTGTCTGTCTTCTGTGACTGCTGGGATAGGCTCCAGCATTCCCGTGACCCTGAGAGCAGGATAAGCGGTTTGGATAATGGATCGATATTTGGACCTTTTGGACTGTGAGAGGAAACTCACACAATCACAAGGGGAACATGCAAACTACACAGAGAGACCGGGACCCTGGACCCTCGTGCTGTGAGGCAACAGTTCTTAGTACTAATCCACTATGCTGAGATATTTCCGCTGCTTATTCACTGAAGCACTGAACCTGCAGTAAAAGCAATTTCTATCCTGATGCACCAGAGGAAGCAAGATAAAGCAACGACTCTGTCCGCGATTCAGGGACACTGAACCTGCAGTAAAAGCAATTTCTATCCTGATGCACCAGAGGAAGCAAGATAAAGCAACGACTCTGTCAGCGATTCAGGGACACATCATCGTACAGCTGTAGGACAGAAATAATATATCTTCTCCCTTACAGTCATGATTCGATTAACACTAAAACGCCCATTCAAAACCTCATTCAGCATGTACAGCAATTGTCTGTGTAAAGCTCTGAGCTCCTTACCAACACCAGAAACTGTCTAGTGAAGACAGGGAACTGTGTAATCAAGTCTTTTTAACTTGGACCTTTTCTTCAGATGACAAGAAATTTTCTTTTTCCTCTTTCTAGCCTTTGTAAAACTACCATGGGTAAAAACTCATCTCTCTTGTTCTGTTTCATTAATATGTACTTTTATTCAACATTTTTTTCAGCACTGCCTCTTCGTCTATGTAATTCGGCACATATGTTTCAACCCTCTGCAGCCATGCAAAGATTATTTTTTCCTCTTCGTCCATATTGCAACATGGTGCATCTGTCACTCTAAGCAGTTGTGATACTGTAAGATTTTTTTGGTTTTAACCCCCCCCTCCTAAAACCCACCCATATCCCCTTTTTCCATCTATCCAGCGTCTTTATAGCTTGAGTTTTGTCCTTGTTTTGTTCAGTGTACTTTGCCTCCCTCTAGTGGTGACTCCTAGTTCCTACGCTGTTCCTGGTCTTTCCTGCGCTGTTTCTCTTTTTGCTTCTCCAGTTTATCCAGGGCCTTGCGTTCCTTCTCTGCCGCCGCATGGATATCCTTAATTCGACGCTTCAGGGCGCCGCGGTCTGAGGAGTTGACCACCCCGAGTCCCTGAAGAAGAGGGAGGAAGAGGATGAGAGGAGAGGAGGTGGAAATGGAGAGCAAGCGAACTGAGGACGTGTAAATCAAAATGGTCAACTCAACTGAAAAAATAACAGTAATGGTAGTAATAGTGGATGATAATACATAGATTATGATTGATTGATTGATTGATTGATTGATTGATTGATTGATTGATTGATTGATTGATTGATTGATTGATTGGGACTTTATTTACACATATGAAAAAAATAAAAAAGGACACATAATTAGTCCAAAGGAGTTGAATCAAGTGCAACTGGACTTGGTATATATCCGTGATATATCAATACAGATGCAGGAATAAAACTTTTAATACATAGCAGTACAAGCCTGTTTCGTGCATCGTGCCCTCATTAGCTGCTAATGTCTTAGCAGCTGATGAGACATTAGCAGCTGATGAGTGTGCGACGCACAAATCAGGCTTGTACTGCTATGTATTAAAAGTTTTTTTTCCTGCATCTGTATCGAGATATATATATATATATATATATATATATATATATATATATATATATATATATATATATATATATATATATATATATATATATATATATATATATACGCACACACACACATACATACATACAAGCAATATTCATAATAGGCCTTTAGACTTATATGACAAAGGAAAATATTGGTTGGACCCAGCTTATATAGGCAGACCATATGGAAAATATTGGTTGGTTAGGAGAAGTGATTTCATGGCTTTTTTAAACTGCTGTGAAGACAAATTCAAATAATATAAAGGCAGAGAATTCCATACTTTGGACCTTGGGTAGAATACTGTAGCGAACTCGGGGGACAACGCAACCACAGGAACTGCCGCGGCCGAGAAACGAACCTGCCTCGCCCGGACCGCAGGAGACATCGCTAACCGCTAGACTAAAGGGTCAGACCTGCCAGCCAGCGGCCAGCGTGTCTTCTTATCCTTGCACGTCACACTACCCTCCTTCGGGAAGTGCGTCCCCGCGCTTAAGCATATTGAAGTAATACTTGGGGTAGTATTGGTCGAGGATCAATGACCACACCGGGTTATAGAACTCAGGTTTAATCGTGGCTCAGTAGGCAGACGTAATAACCATAATAACAGTCCGGGTAGTACATAAAACCTAGTGTAGTTCCAGTGGATACACATGGCGTTATATCACTACACATATCAGCTCCTTCACGCCTCAGGGCGCATACGCTTCCGATGGCTTTACGGTGGCGCTATCCCACTTCTGACACTAATGTAGCGAACTCAAGGGAGCAGTCCGAGAACCGCCACAGCCGGGACACGAACCTGTGTCTCCTGCACCGTGGGCAACAACGTTAACCAGTCGACTAAAGTCTCTGACCCGTTAGCCAAGGGCTAACGTGTTTACTTATTCGTGTACGTTGGTCAGCGAAGTGGTGACGGTGACCGGTGACGTAATGGCGGCGGCCGGCGGCGACATGGCGGCTGTTGATAGTGGAAGGGCGGCAGCCGGCACCGGCGATGAGACGGCGGTGGAGACGGCGGCGGCTGGCGATGACATGGTGGCGGCTGGCGGCGGCATGGTGGCTGTTGATAGTGGATGGGTGGCGGCCGGCGCCGGCAATGAGACGGCGGTGGAGACAACGGCGGCCGGCGATGACATGGCGTCGGCCGGCGGCGGAATGACGGCTGTTGGTAGTGGGTGGGTGGTGGCCGGCGGTGACATGATCGGCGTTCAAATCAGAGTAGGCCGCGATTTCTCGGCGGCAGTTGCCGCCTCCGAATCGCTGAACCGGCCGGCCGTGTCGGGTCCTGAAGGACGGGGGGCGCTGGCTCCGTCGGCCCTTCCTCCGCGGGACATCTTCTTCCGAGCGGCGATGCTCTCTCCCCGGGAAAGCTCTTTTTCCAGACACTCGATGAAGTCCTCAATCTCCCGGAGCTTTACAACGAAGCTTCTTCTTGACGTTGCCATCTTCGATTTGTGGGTATTGGCTGCAATCCCACTTCTGACACCAGTGTGGCGAACGTAGAAGCAACGACAAAGGTAACTTTGCAGCCCCTTTATTGAACTCACACAGAAACAAGAACTGCCGCGGCCGGAAAGCGAACCTGTATCGCCCGCACCGCAGGAGAAATCGCTAACCGCTAGACTAAAGGGTCAGACCCGCCAGCCAGCGGCCAGCGTGTCTTCTTATCCATGCACGTTACAATACTATACTAAACTGAGATTGGGAAGTACGGGACTGGTGGGGGGGGGGGGGTCTAAGGAGAGAAGAACTATGTGTGGAGTAAGTATGAAATTGATAATTGTATGCAAATGTGTCATGGAAAAAATGGAGGAGGGTTCTTTTTAAGGAACTATGAATAAATAAGCCAATCTGGGGATGGTTCACTTGATAAACACTGAAGACACCAGTAAGTGATAAATTTCATTTCATTATTATTTATTCTGCTCATGGTAATGCACAGATCCAGAAAGAAACAAGCCATTTATGATCAAACACAACTCAATTTACACATTCCATGTTTGAAAAGGGGGCAGGGAGAAGACAATCTTAATTAATTAAATTGACAATGTTGAGCACTGTAGGTCCCAGTAAAGGCCAGGGGTCTTTAAAAAGTTTGCTGGTAAAACGCTAACATGTTGGTCCAAAATCTCCCATAGGTGTTCAACTGGGTTGAGATCTGATGACTGTGAAGGCCATAGCATATGATTTATATCATTTTCATCCTCATCAAACCATTCAGTGACCCGTCATGCCCTGTGAATGGGGGCATTGTCATCCTGGAAGAGACCACTCCCATCAGGATATAAATGTTTCATCATAGGATAAAGGTGATCACTCAGCATAACTTTGTATTGATTTGCAGTGACCCCTCCCTCTAAGGGGCCAAGCGGACCCAAACTATGCCCAGAAAATGGCCCCACAGCATAAAAGAGCTCACGGACTCCCTCACTGTAGGGTTCAAACATTCAGGTTTTTCCGTTAATTTGTCACCCATCTGCAACCCAACCACTGAGGATGCACAAGCCAGTGCATTCTTAGTGTCGGTCCCAAGCCCGGATAAATGGGGAGGGTTGCATCAGGAAGGGCATCCGACATAAAACCTTTGCCAAATCAAATATGCGGATCATAAATCAGGTTTCCATACCAGATTGGTCGAGGCCTGGGTTACCAACGACCTCCACCAGTACTGTTGGCCAGCAGGATGCCAGTGGAAACTATGCTACTGTTGGGCGGCAGAGAAAGAGAGGGGGAAGGCATGTCCAGAGGAAGCAGGAGAGGAGGAAGGGTAGCAGCGTGGAGGTGAGAGTCAGAACTTTGAATGTTGGCACTGTGACTGGTAAAGGGAGAGAGCTGGCTTATATAATGTAAAGAAAGAAGGTAGATATACTGTGTCTGCAAGAGACCAGGTGGAAGAGGAGTAAGGCCAGGAGCATCGGAGGTGAGTTCAAACTCTTCTACCATGGTGTGGATAGGGAGAGAAATGGAGTAGGGGTAATTCTGAAGGAAGAGTATGTTAAGAGTGTGTTGAAGGTGAAGAGAGTGTCACACAGAGTGATGATGTTAAAGAGAAAGAAGAATTTTGGAGTGAGTTAGATGAAGTGATGGAGTGTGCACTCAAGGAGGAGAGAGTGGTGATCGGAAGGGACTTCAATGGGCATGTTGGTGAAGGAAACAGAGGTGATAAGAAGGTGATGGGTATTTATGGTGTCCAGGAGAGGAAAATGGAAGGACAGATTGTGGTGGATTTTGCAAAAAGGATGGAAATAGCTGTGGTGACCACATATTTCAAGAAGAGGGAGGAACACAGGATCACGTTTAAGAGTAGAGGAAGGTGCACACAGGTGTGTAGCTGCCCTCGATATTTTTAATAAAGACAAAACTCGGAGAGTCTCAACGGGTGCATTTATTGCTTCAAACACCACACAGGTACATTCTTGTCGAGCACCATGAAAACTATAAAGAATAGAATGACAGCCATAGCGCAGTTAGGCTAACTACTTCATAGCTTCACAAAATAATATACATTTAGAGGAATGTACCATAAAAGAAAACACATGAGCAATAGTAGGCTATACTTAACGTAAAACATGACGTACCTCGTTCCGCTTATCAAGGGCTACGAAAATCTTAGAACGCCATCTTGAGACACGTCTTGGAACAGCTAGAAACTTGCCAGAAACTCTGCAACCTGCTCTTCATCTCTAACAGTCTTCTGGTCTCAAACGTTTTAAACTGCTTATCAGTGTTTCGAATCAATTGTTGTTCAGTAATCATAAACATTTAGGCTAATTCTCGAGTTATGCAGTGGACACTACGATCCTTTTCATATTGTGATCTCACATGCACATGCCTTCACCTGCTTTATCTTGAGCCAACGTGAACTTCCGCTAGTGGGACGGCAAGGAAAACATTCTTCAAAATAAAAGTCCCCATACATCGGTAAAGCTATCTCAAATTAAAAGGAGGTAAAAAATGACATTAGGGTTGTGGTCACACTTCCACCAATCATGTTATGATGAGTGGAAATACAGCTGAATCATATTAAACGAACATACATTATTCCATATAGGCTAACCATTTTAAGTTTCACGACTATAGTATACTAGATTACTAAAGAATAAGCATGTCTGAGTTGCTGAGGTGTCACTCCGCTAATCACTCACTCTCTAGGAGAAGAACCAATTTCTGAACGGACTTTTTTATGATTGAAGGTTTAGATGGATGATTTTGTTTTCCTTGGATGATCTTGTTTTCCTACTAACACCTTTACACGGTGTACTAAACCACCACTCTCTTCCGTGGTTTCAACCACGCATCCTAGATGCCACTGGTTTCTAGGAAGGGTGTCTTCCTTAATGATGACTAAGTCATTCACTTTAAGGTTGCGTCGGGCGGTCTGCCACTTCTGCCGTGTGGAGATGTGTAAGAGATATTCCCTTTTCCAACGGCTCCAGAACTGTTCAATCAGATATTGGACTCGTCGCCACCTTTTTGTTGCATACACATCTTCCTTTACAAATTTCCCAGGAGGTGGAAGGGCAACTTTGGACTTCATCAAGATGAGATGGTTTGGTGTTAAAGGCTCCAATGACATTGGATCATTTACTCCATCTACAGTTAACGGGTGGCTGTTCACAATAGCCATAGCTTCATAGAACAGAGTTCAGACTCATCGAGTCTGCCTGGGTACTGAGAGAGTGTGGCATTCAGCACATTTCGAACAGTCCGAATCTGGTGCGCCCAGACACCACCGGCGTGGCTTGCTGAGGATGCATTGAAAACAAACTCACATTGCTTCTCTGCTGGGAAAATCTCTAGTGTCTTCGCGTCACACTGCTTCAGTGCTTCTCTGAGCTCATTCCTAGCTCCCTCAAAATTGGTGCCTTGATCGCAACGGAGTTGGCGGACGGCTCCTCTGGGACTGATAAAACATCTTAAGGCACTGATGAATGCATCTGTTGATAGGTCCTCAATCATTTATACGTGTATTGCTCGAGAAGAGAGGCAGGTGAATATCACCTCCTTGCGGGATTTCTTGGTGAGAAATGGGCCGAAACAGTCCATGCCACAGTACATGAAAGGAGCTGAGACTTCGACGTGCTCTTTAGGGAGCTCAGCCATTCATTGCTCTTCCACCTGCTGTCGCAGTTTCCTGCATCTCACGCAATTGTGTATCGACTTGGCAACTGATTTGCTCCCGCCAATGATCCAAAACCCATTCGCTCTGAGTTCCGTTAGAGTTTGACTTCGGCCCTGATGTTAAGTCTTGACATGGTAGTGAGTTAAGATCAGCTTGGTGATGTGACTTTCTTTAGGGAGAATGATAGGGTGTTTAAATTCAAAACTGAGAGATGACTGCTCCAGTCTTCCACCGACACGAAGAATACCTCCGTCCAAAATAGGATCGAGGGGAAATAGAGAACTTGAGCTTGGAAGACTGTCTCCTCCTTGAAGTGTCTTCATCTCTTGAGAGAAGTCTTCTTGTTGCACAAGCTTTATTACCACCTCAGCAGCTCTCTCGCGTTCTTCAACAGTCACAAGTTCGCTGCGATGTTCTTGCTGAATACACCTGAATAGCTTTGACTTCAGGATCGCCAACAAGCAGCTCATTTGAGAGGTGAGACTTTGGGTATATTTCTTGCTCCCACAGGAACTTAGGTCCTGATAGCCAGTTTGTTGCAGAGATGTCTGATGCAGGGAGACAACTGGAGGCGTGGTCGGCTGGGTTTTCTGCTGTGTCGATGTAGTACCACTGGTTGGGATCTGTATTTGCTCTTATCAGTCGCACACGATTTGCAACAAAGACATGAAATCTTCGTGCTTCATTGTTGATATACGCCAGGACAACCTGAGAGTCTGTCCAGAAGAACTCTTCGTCAATCTGCATTTCAAGTTCATTTTTCAGCATGACACTTAATCTTGTGGAAACCACGGCTGCTGAAAGTTTCAGTCTTGGAATGCTTGTGAGCTTTGTCAGTGCAACTCTTGCTTTGGCCATCACAAGACAGCAGTGGACTTCACCCCATTTTTGAATCTGAGATAAGAACATGTCTCATATCCCACATTACTAGCATCCGAGAAGTGATGCAGTTCCATGTTGACAGTTTTGCTGAAGTCTTGTGGGCAGCAGCATCTCGGTATTGAGACTTCCTTCAGCTTCTGGAGACCATTCTTCCATGTGGGTCATCCCATCCGTTACGTCTACGGCACAGCTCCTAAAGGATGCACTTTCCGCTTAGGGTGAATGGGGAGACAAACCCCAGTGGATCGTACAAGGAAGTGATGACTGACAAGATACCACGGCGTGTTGAGGGCCTATCCGGTAAGTCGACATTGAAGCTGAAGGGGTCATGTTCTAGTGACCACTGGATACCGAGTGCACGTTCTGCTGGTGTAGCATTCAGGCAAAGATTGAGTGGTTCGGTTGTTACTGCTCTTTCTCATGGGTCCACAGAGTTCAGGACTTCTCTTTCATTCGAGTTAAATTTATGAAGGCATAGACCTCCTCTTTTGCACAACTCTTGTGCCTCAACGACCAGCTTCTTGGCCTATTCTATTGAGAGGACGCTGGTTAGACCATAATCCACGTAGAAGTTGTTCTCAATAAAGGCTGATGCTGTCGGATAGTTCTCTTTGTGTTGTTGAACTAGGTACTTCAGGCCAACATTGGTACATCCGGGGGACAAAGCAGCGCCAAAAAGGTGGACAGCCATCTGATACTCTTGTGGTTCTCCTTCCAAATCTCCGGTCTCCCACCAAAGGAACCTTGGGTAGTTCCGTAATTCAGAAGAGACAGAGAATTGGTGGAAGATCTTCTCAATGTCGCAGATCACAGCTACCGCTTCTTTTCTGAAGCAACAGACCACTCCCAACAGGGAGTTGATCAGGTCAGGGCCTGTCAGCAGCATGTCATCTAAAGAGATACCATGGAAATTCGCTGAACAATCAAACACGACCTTTATCCTTTCTGGCTTCTTGTAGTGGTACACCTCATGGTGGGGTATGTACCACACAGTCTGCCCTTCAGGTGTTCTAGGGGCTGGCTCTGCGTCAGCTTCGATCATCATGTCCTCCTTGAAGGCGGTGTACTGGTCACGATACTGTTTGTTGGCCTTCAACCTTTTCTTTAAGTATTGCAGCATTGCAGTATTGTAGCCAGCCTTTTGTTGTTTGGTAGTGAAGGTGGACTGTTGCTCTTGAAAGGGAGAGGCATTTCATAGTGTCCGTCTTCCCTCTGACTGATGTTGTCACTAAGAAGCTGTACAAAGTGGACATCATCTTGGGATACATACTTGTCCTTGTCTTTGTATCTCCTTTCATTGAAGTCTGATTCCAAGACCTTCAGTATATCCGTGGTAGATGGAGCTGGTATTTCCCTCACGGCAACGCGATGCACAAAACTCTGGTTTCCCTGTCAATCCAAATGTGGGTTGGATGAGCCGACTATACGCCATCCAAGTTCAGCTCTTTGCGCGAAGGGCTCGTTATCACTTCCTCTGATGACCTCAAGGGGGGGCTAATGCTAATGGACAGTCATTTCCGATTAACAATCCCACTTCACAGCCTTGTAGTGGAGGTAGCTTGTTTGCTAGATGTTTGAGATGAGGCCATTGCAGCGCAGTCTTCTTAGTTTGAATGTAGGACTTGTCTACTGGAATTAAGTTGCGGGTGTAGGCTTGGCGTAGTTGGATCTGTTTTCAGAATGTAGCCCTCTAACTTGAAGACCACGAACACTTTTGCTTGCTATGACTGTGTCAACAGCCATCATTGTGCTAAGTTTCAGTTGTACTGGTTGAGTGTCTACTTTTAGCTCTTCAAGTAGATCTTCCAAGATGAACGTGGAGTCACTCTGCGTGTCGAGTAGAGCATAAGTGAGAACTTCTCTCTGTGGCTCTTCTGTTGATGACATGAGAACTGGGACAATGCTTGAAGTGGCAGAGGCGCATTGCATCACTTTGTTTGACGTGACCATGTGAATTTCCTGGCTTGCATTGTCTGTGGAAGTGGAATGTTTCTCTAATGCTTCCACAGGCCTTTTATCTCTCTCTTCAAGCAAGCAGGTAGGGTGACGTCGGTTGCATGTGCCACAGGTATGTCGTCTTTTGCAGTCTTTGCTGCTGTGTCCCTTTCTCAGACAACTGAAGCAGAGGTGATTTTCATGAATGAAAGCCTTCTTGTCTTCTATAGTTTTTGCTGCAAAGGTGGGGCACTTGGCGACACCGTGCATTTCATCTTCACAGATGGGGCAAGGTGGTTTTGGCTTGGAATTGGATTATTCTTGATTCTCTGAGGTAGACTTGTTCTTATGAGCACTAGTATTGAGTGCTCTAGCTCTCTTAGGCACTCTTTCATCCGTGGGCTTGTTATTCGTTAGGAATGGAGAGGCAATGGGGTTAAAGGCTATGCAGGCTTCTGTTTGAATGAACTCTGTGACACATGAGAAGTTCGGGTAATCTCCAGATGCGTCCAATTCTTTCACAACAACTCGGCTCAATCTACGCACGATCCACTGTGGTAATTTTTTAAGCATCTTGTGATTTTCTTTGCAATCATTTAGAATGGACAATCCTCTAACGTGGGGCATTGCCTCAACGCAGCCTTGCAGGAAGTCTGCAAACTCTCGAAGCACAAGAGGATCATTTGCACTAACCTTGGGCTATTTCATTAGCTTGTCTCGAAAGGCTTTCTGTACAACGAAGGGGTTTCCATCCCTCTATTGTAGGACTTTCAAAGCCCCTTGATATGCATCTTCTGAGTTTCTATAGAAGAATCCCTCTACAGCCTTGAGAGCATCTCCAGCAAGGTAGTTTTTCAGATAAAACATCTTCTCGCTAGCTGGTAGAGACTGCCGGTCTATCAGAGCCGTGAAGGAAATTTTCCAGTCTATGAACTTTAAGGGGCACCAGTGAATGTTGTTGGCTTTGGAGCAGGCAGACGATTCATACTTAGCAAGCTTATGATTGCTTGGGTTAGACTACCTTTCTCCTGATTTACTGGTATTTCAGGGTGTGCTTGCAGAGGTTGGAATGTCACCGCTTCTGGGTTTACATGGATTTTCGATTCAGTATTTTGAGGAACAGAGAGCATTTTGTTATCAATCTCTTCTTCACAGTGCTTAGAATCATCTTCAAAGCTGTTGTATGCTCTCACCCATGCCGCTGCTACTCTAACTTCTTTCTCAGCTTGTAGCAGCTGTAGCTTTGTCTTCTCTTCTTGCATCTCTGTCTCTAGTTTATGAAGTATTGCTTGCTGAGTATGGATTTCATGCATAGACTTAGCTTGTTCTTGTTTAGCTGCAAGTTCTGCTTCTGCATCAGCTCACTTGCTGGAGACCTTGGAGGTGGCATTTGAGTGGTTGCTGAAGGCCTTGGAGGAGGCATTTGAGTGGTTTTCTGGTTTCTGTGATAACCCTGAGATTACAGTTTCTGTATTTGTGCATCCAAAGACAGATGCATACTCATCCTTATTTAGCACCATCCTCACTCTTTCCTTCTGAAGATGGACATTGAAGGCCTCATCAACAGTCTCTAGCTGTTTACTTACAATGTCACATATCTGCAGTTATTATAAGACAGGCATCCATTTTATGAACAACATCTGGAGTAGCAGTGCAGTTGCGTTGGATAGGCTCATAATGTTGGCTTATTACATTGTGCCTGGCTTGAATATCCTTTTCAATTTTATCAAGGTCTTTTTGTGAACAGAATGATTTCAGTGCTGTTCTAGCATCTCTTACTATCTCCTTCCAGGAGTTATCAGCTTTGTTAAATGTCTTGGCATGTTTCTTGTTTCCTGATTGTGCATCTCTCGGCCCTTGTCTGTTATGCTTCTTTCACAAGAGCTTGACCTGACCTGTTGTGTGTCAACCGTTGTCTCTTCAGAGATCAACATTTGTTGGCTTGTACAGCTGCATGATTAACTTGTGACTATAGAGTGTCTTGAGTCTGGGTTTGAACTTCAGTGAATATATACTTTCTTTTAGCACTGAGTGACCCATTACTACATATATAATACTTTTAACACCTAAAACATTTCGATCAAACAAACACTGAGCAAATATCCAAGTACAGCACAATTACACAATTTTCCCTTTTTGATTGTCTTAAAATAACGCAGGTTCAGTAGTTCTAATTTTAAGAGATGAAATTAACTGTAGGCCTATTCTTAGATCATGTAACTAAAGTCGTTAAATCCTTTTACAAAACAGGTAATATATACAATCATTTTCAGGTAACTTTCAGTCCAATACGTGGATATCAATGTTAGGCTACTTTTGTCAGAAAAGGTCTCTAACTGCATCTGTGCGTTTGGTAGCCTACTGTACTGATCTTGCCCGAGTGCTGGTTACAAACGTGGGCCAATGGACTGATGGCGGGACTTCAGGCATTCTCGAAGCACAAGATGGCAGACGGCAGATGAGGTGTTGAGTTGTTGTCGATGCTCAGCTGCGAGTTTTCTCTGTAGCTACCCTCGATACTTTTAATAAAGATGAAACGTGGAGAGTCTCAACGGGTGCATTTATTGCTTCAAACACCGCACAGGTACATTCTTGTCGAGCACCGTGAAAACTAAAAAGAATAGAATGACAGTCACAACACAGTTAGGCTAACTACTCCATAATTTTACAAAATAATATACATTTAGAGGAATGTACCATAAAAGAAAACACATGAGCAATAGTAGGCTATACTTAACGTAAAACATGGGGCATTGCCTCAACGCAAAGAGGAGGTTTATGGCCAAATAGGAGGTTTATGGATGTGGTGAGGGAAGACATGTAGATGGCTGGTGTGACAGAGGAAGATGCAGAAGACAGGAAGAAATGGAAACGGGAGCAGCCGAAAGTAGTAGTAGACTTAATGTAAAACATGACGTACCTCGCTCCGTTTATCAAGGGGCTAGGAAAATCTTAGAATGCCATCTTGAGACACGCCTTGGAACAGCTAGAAACTTGCCAGAAACTCTGCAACTTGCTCTTCATCTCTAACAGTCTTCTGGTCTCACACATTTTAAACTGCTTTGTTGTTCAGTAATCATAAACATTTAGGCTAATTCTCGAGTTATGCAGTGAACACTACGATCCTTTTCATATTGTGATCTCACATGCACATGCCTCTCCCTGCTTTATCTTGAGCCAACGTGAACTTCCGCTAGTGGGACGGCAAGGAAAACATTCTTCAAAATAAAAGTCCCCATACATCGGTAAAACTATCTCAAATTAAAAGAAGGTAAAAAAAATGACATTAGGGTTTTGGCCACTTACAGGTGGACTACATCTTGTGCAGGAGGCGCGATCTGATTATGCATTGGTGCTATTACACTTTCGTTCCGGATGGTAGGATCCCCTCACCTTGAGCTTGCTGCCATCCATCTGCAGTAGCTGCTGTCCATCGATGTCTCTGGCGCTGAACTCAGGAACGTACTGCTCCATGTTAAGACCCCGCAGCCACTGGCAGACCTGCTGGGTCGTCCAAGATGACACCAGACACATCGGTTCATCGAAGGGCTAGGGGAGAAATAAGGTCTTGAGAGTTACGACTGTTAGATCCAACTTGTACTACTCTTTTGTTACGTATCTAAAAGTTCTTGTTTAAATCAGACCCTTTCTACACATACAATAACTAAATACGATTTTTTTATTTCACATGATCCTTCCTGGTGTTACTTGGACAGTTTGGTTACACTGTTGATGTTGTTGTTAATTGTTGATATTAGTGTCAATATAGCAGTTTTAATTGAACTGGGAGAGAGAGAGAGTCTGTCTCTCTTGGGAGAGATCCCTTCTCTGTTGGTCTCCCTGAGGTTTCTTCCCATTTTTTCTCCCTGTTAAAGGATTATTTTATGGAGTTGTCCCTTATCCAATGCGAGGGTCTAAGGACAGGATGTCATGTTGCTGTAAATCCCACTGAGGCAAATTTGTAATGTGTGGTACTGGGCTATACAAATAAAATGATCTTGAATTGACTTGACTTGAGAGATGAGATGAGCTGTCTCTGTATGTGGCTTTGGCTAAGATTGCCAGTGGAAAAATGTAAAGATACATGACAGAAAAGGAGAGAGAGAGAGAGAGAGAGAGAGAGAGAGAGAGAGAGAGAGAGAGAGAGAGAGAGAGAGAGAGAGAGAGAGAGAGAGAGCTCCCACCTCATCGGAGGACTGCGACAGTGTGTGGTAGGGGTGTGAGGAGCGTGAGGAGGAGTCAGCCGCAGGGGAGATAGATGAGGTGGTGTGTGGGGGGCTCCTCGGGGAGAACTCCTCACTTAATGCCGACTCCTGGCGGAGCGAGAGAGTGAAACAAGAGAGTGAGTCAGAGGGGGGGTGGGGGGGTTGGTGTAATAAACATTTACCAAAGTGTCAGTCACTGGACATTGGATCAACTGACTGATGACCAGTGACTCCTTCCCAAATGGGGGAAGCTGTAAAACATCTGGGTTGTTGGTGTGTTGTTTGTTTGGCTGATTCTATTTCAGATCACAAGTTTGTCGCTGCCTTGAGAAACATCTCGCAGAAAGAATCACAAAATATAGGATATCTGTGTTGATATGGTTGTTTTTTTTTTGTCTTGATGCATGCTCAATAATCCAGGTAAGAAAATCAAAGAAAGTTGAATCAGTTCATCTAGATACAATGTTTATGCAACGTGGTTGATTGATTGATTGACTGACAGATACGTTTCATCACTCATCTACGTGCGCTCTTCAGTCTAAACTGACTGCAGGTATCCCCACCCTTATAAACAATACAGTTGCATATCGACCGAAACCAACGACCAGTTTCATATGCAAACATGGGTGGGACCATTAACTAGAGTTTCAATGGCAATGTGTACTATTCACAGAGGATTAGGGAATGTTTGCAATCACAGCATTGTAAGACGGCGACAGGTGTACTCCACAGTCTACACCCATCTACAGGCCAGTGGCCACTCTTTCAAGGATGAGGGTGTACACATCCTTGATAGGGAGGAACGCTGGTTTGAATGGGGAGTCAAAGAGGCCATCTATGTTAAGAGGCAACGACCATCCCTGACCCCGGGGGGGGGGGGGGGGTAAGAATACATCTGTCGCCTGTGTGATTGCAAACATTCCCCCAATCCTGTGTGTAAGGTTTGGCCTATTTACTGGAGTAGTGAACATTTCCATTGCAGAAGAACCTTATGAGATGGTAATGATTGTTCCAGGTATTAGTCACACCATCAGGTGTTACCAGGGAAAGTGAGTTATGGCTTGTGATTGCAAAACGTATGAAAACATAAACTAATGGACTTTTTTTTTCTTTGGCAAGTGACCATGGTATAAACAGAAAATACCCTTCAAAGTGTCCATTATCAGGAATTAATGGACTCCGCAGAAGCGTCGGACAGTTCTGGCCTCCACGTCGTCCATTAATTCCTGATAATGGACATCTGGTTGGGCATTGTCCCTTACATATTGGAGGGGTTTTGAGAAGTGCTTTGAGTGGCTGTTGCAGCTGGAAAAATGCTATAAAAAAAGCAACTTGATTGATTGATTGAGGGGTGACAACTCAATTCTGTCAAGTCTGATGAAGAGCCTTGCGTTGCCAACGTCACTCTGGGTGTTACTGAAGCACGTGCAGACTGGTTTTGTTTTCTTTGCTTGGTTCTTGGTCCTACATCTGCCAGAAATTGCATTGCATTTTGGATGGTTAGTTAGTATTTCAGCTGACGAGAAACTTGCTAAACTTACTGTCAAAGTTATGTAATTTTTTACAAACATGCCACTTTGCCTACAAAACGAATACAATCATGTTCAAGGTCTACTTGTGAAAGCAGGTTTGTGATCTGCTCTGTGAAAAAAAAGACTGGATTTCAAGAATCAGGAAACAGTAACATTTATTTGTCATCTCATTCCATGCACCTGCATACATGAAATGAAATTAAATGTCATTTCCCCCAGCCCACAGCAGTGCAACACAAACACAAAAACACATCCAAACTACAAAAACATACACTACCGTTCAAAAGTTTGGGATCACCCAAACAATTTTGTGTTTTCCATGAAAAGTCACACTTATTCACCACCATATGTTGTGAAATGAATAGAAAATAGAGTCAAGACATTGACAAGGTTAGAAATAATGATTTGTATTTGAAATAAGATTTTTTTTACATCAAACTTTGCTTTCGTCAAAGAATCCTCCATTTGCAGCAATTACAGCATTGCAGACCTTTGGCATTCTAGCTGTTAATTTGTTGAGGTAATCTGGAGAAATTGCACCCCACGCTTCCAGAAGCAGCTCCCACAAGTTGGATTGGTTGGATGGGCACTTCTTTGAGCAGATTGAGTTTCTGGAGCATCACATTTGTGGGGTCAATTAAACGCTCAAAATGGCCAGAAAAAGAGAACTTTCATCTGAAACTCGACAGTCTATTCTTGTTCTTAGAAATGAAGGCTATTCCATGCGAGAAATTGCTAAGAAATTGAAGATTTCCTACACCGGTGTGTACTACTCCCTTCAGAGGACAGCACAAACAGGCTCTAACCAGAGTAGAAAAAGAAGTGGGAGGCCGCGTTGCACAACTGAGCAAGAAGATAAGTACATTAGAGTCTCTAGTTTGAGAAACAGACGCCTCACAAGTCCCCAACTGGCATCTTCATTAAATAGTACCTGTTAGAGCCTGTTTGTGCTGTCCTCTGAAGGGAGTAGTACACACCGGTGTAGGAAATCTTCAATTTCTTAGCAATTTCTCGCATGGAATAGCCTTCATCTCTAAGAACAAGAATAGACTGTCGAGTTTCAGATGAAAGTCCTCTTTTTCTGGCCATTTTGAGCGTTTAATTGACCCCACAAATGTGATGCTCCAGAAACTCAATCTGCTCAAAGAAGTGCCCATCCAACCAATCCAACTTGTGGGAGCTGCTTCTGGAAGCGTGGGGTGCAATTTCTCCAGATTACCTCAACAAATTAACAGCTAGAATGCCAAAGGTCTGCAATGCTGTAATTGCTGCAAATGGAGGATTCTTTAACGAAAGCAAAGTTTGATGTAAAAAAAATCTTATTTCAAATAAAAATCATTATTTCTAACCTTGTCAATGTCTTGACTCTATTTTCTATTCATTTCACAACATATGGTGGTGAATAAGTGTGACTTTTCATGGAAAACACGAAATTGTTTGGGTGATCCCAAACTTTTGAACGGTAGTGTATATCCAAAAAAAAAATAAATAAAAAATCACTGTCTAAGAGAGCAAACGCAAGGACTACTGTCAGAACTGCTGGTCTGCATGGGCTAGCAGTTAGCTTAGCCTGCCCCGCTTTCGCATCCTGTCAGACAGTCCTTGGTGTTTCCTCTTCAGGTGCAGCTCCGGGCAGGGTCATGGTCCCTGGGCCCACAGGATGTCGCAGATCAAGCTCTCCCAGCCGATCCAGTGCCAGCTCTCCCAGTCATCAAATGAAGACACAAACTTAGATGCAGACATGGACAAAGACACTGCATGGACGGTACTGGGTGAGGCCGCCACAAACGTAAGTTCGTGCCACCATCTTCCCACACCGGTACATTACATTACAGTCATTTAGCTGACGCTTTTATCCAAAGCGACTTACAATAAGTGCATTTAACGTAGGAAATCAGGAGAACTACTAGTCATCAGAGGTCTTAAGTGCATCTAAACAAGCATCTTGGAGCAAAACTGGTGCTAAAGTAAAAGCGCAAGAAAGAGGATTTTTTGGGTTTTTTTTTAAGTGAGTGAATACAGTAAGTGCTAAGAACAAGTAACAGGGTAGTACTTCTTGAAGAGGGGAGTTTTCAACCTGCACCGAAAGATGGGCAGCAACTCCGCTGTCCTGACATCGGTGGGGAGTTCATTCCACCACTGTGGGGCCAGGACAAAAAAGAGCCGTGATCGGGTCGATCGGCAGCAGGGGCATCTGAGCGACGGGGCAACCAGGCGTCCCGAGGCAGCAGAGTGAAGTGGTCGAGCAGGGGTGTAGGGCTTGACCATGGCCTGGAGATAGGAAGGAGCTGTTCCTTTCACTGCCCTGTAGGCTAGCACCAGAGTCTTAAACTGGATGCGAGCAGCTACTGGGAGCCAGTGTAGGGACATGAGAAGGGGAGTTGTGTGGGAGAACTTAGGGTAGTTGAAAACCAGACGAGCTGCAGCTTTCTGAACAAGCTCCAGAGGTCTGATGGCCGACACCAGGGCGCCAGCAAGGAGAGAGTTGCCGTAGTCCAGCCAGGAGAAGACCAGAGCCTGGATGAGCACCTGTGCCGTCTCGTCGGTGAGGAATGGGCGAATCCTCCTGATGTTATAGAGGAGAAATCTGCAGGAGCGAGCAACCGATGCAACATTTGCAGCAAACGACAATTGGTCATCCACGATCACACCCAGATTCCTCCGAGTTGGCGCCACCACGGTGTTGTCGGTACGGGGTAAGGCCGCTGCAAACGTGAATTTGCGAAGCCATCTTCCCACACCGGAAGCGGATTTGATTCCCTAATAAAAAGCAAAGACTGCTTGATTTGAATAACTGTAAAAATTAACACTGAACACAACTGTGTGAACTGTGTGAATCTTTTTAATAGCATCTTTAAAGCCACCCCAAAATGCCTATCATAAATTCACATTTTTTGCTACTGGGTATGCATTTTGCGTACGCTGCACAAAGGTAAGGGGGGCATTGGAAGAGCAAATACATGTTCACACACACACACACACACACACACACATGCTTTCAGCAGTACACTGAACACAGTAATTGTAGAATACAAACACAGGTGCATTCACATTTAGACACGAGGCCTCACGCAAGAACACACACACTCTCACTCTGACATACCTGCACAAAAACATTGTGTGCACAGACATGCACGCGTACACTTTCACACTAAACCTATTAAGGCCATTAGGAAGCTTGGTGGTGGATTTTTAATGAGCTTTTCCCCACTTAGTTTTAATGGTCAGGGGGAAGAGAGAGAAAGCGAGCTGGCATGAGTACGTCTATCTGACTGTAAACAGTAGTGAGTGAGTGTGCGACAAAGTTGAGAATACAGGAATGAGAGAGGGGAAGAGGGTTGATGGACAGAAGACAGATGAAATGGTAGGGAGAATAGGGTCATCTGAGATGGGACAGAACATGCCTTCTAGAGGGTTCATATTACAAAAGCAGCACAGATACCACACACGCATGCACACATGCACACACACACACACACAACCGGAAACATACATCAGCAAACACAAGCAGACTCATGTATGTGTGTTGTCTCTGTGTGTGTCTGTGCAAAGTAAAGGCCTATACACTGACTTAAGTGCACACTTTTTCTGGTGCTGTCGCAGGCTGATAAATCTGCACGTGTGTGCGTGTGTGTTGGTGTTGTGTTCTTTAATGGGTGGTTCATCCAAAAGCATATTAGTAGCATCAAAGTGGTTGGATGGCTCACACATATACACACACACACACACACACACACACACACACACACACACACACACACACACACACACACACACACACACACACACACACACACACAGAAAAAAACAAGCACACCACACACATACGCAAACATACAAAGTGTGCAAGTGTTTGTAATCATTCAGATGCTTTGAAAAGCAAAGACAGCTGTTGAGGTCCTGATCCACTGTCTCTCTGTCTGTCTGTCTGTCTGTCTGTCTGACTTACTGTCTGTCTGACTGACTGTCTTTGTCTGGCTGTCCGTCTGTCTGACAGACTGTCTGTCTGTCTGAGTCTGGCTGACTGTCTGTCTGTCTGTCTGTCTGACTGGCTGTCTAGCTAAGTCAGGCTGACTGTCTGCCTGACTCTCTGTCTGACTGACTCTGTCTGTCTGTCTGTAGTTTGGTCGATATATCATTCCTACTGTCTGTCTGCTTGACTATCAAATTTTGTTGTTAACCTGTCAGTCTGCATGTCTCACCTTGTTCCCGCCTTACTATTTAGAATTTGTTTTATGGGTTTTACTTCTGCACGTCGCTCAAGAACATACAAGGAGTTTGACTTAGTATGTTGCCGCATGAGGGGAAAAAATTACAACAACAGTAGGGCAAAAGTTAAAAGAACTATAAAATATAATAAAATAAATATACAACACAAAATAAAAATGAATAAAAGGTGATATAAAGTGCATGAATGTGGAAATACTGAGAATATTTCTTTGTGGGTCTGCCCATCACTCTGTCTGTATCTGTCTCTGTCTTTCTTCCCTCTATCTGCTGAGCCCACAAAGATAGGCTTTTTGCCTAAATCTGTGTCTGTCTATCCATTCATTCATCAGTCTGTCTATCTGTCTGTCTGTCTGTCTGTCCGGCCGTCTGACCATCTGCCCATCTGTCCGTCTGACTGTCTGTCTGACTCTCTGTTTGTTTGTCTGTCTGTCTGTCTGTCTGTCTGTCTGTCTGTCTGTCAGTCTTTTTGTTTGACTGTTGACAGTCTGTCCATCTGTCCGTCTGTCTGTCTGTCTGTCTGTCCGGCCGTCTGACCGTCTGCCCATCTGTCCGTCTGACTGTCTGTCTGACTCTCTGTCTGTTTGTCTGTCTGTCTGTCTGTCTGTCTGTCTGTCTGTCTGTCTGTCTGTCTGTCTGTCAGTCTTTTTGTTTGACTGTTGACAGTCTGTCCATCTGTCCGTCTATCTGTCTATCTGTCTGTCTGTCTGACCGTCTGTCCATCTGACTGTCTGTCTGACTCTCTCTCTGTTTGTCTGTCAGTCTGTTTGTTTGACAGTTGACCATCTGTCCATCTGACTGTCTGCCTGACTCTCTGTCTGTTTGTCTGTCTGTCTGTCTGTCTGTCTGTCTGTCTGTCTGTCTGTCTGTCTGTCTGTCTGTCTGTTTGTTTGTTTGACTGTTGACCATCGGTCCATCTGTCCGCCTGTCTGTCTGTCTGTCTGACCAGCTGTTTGTCTGTTTATCTGATTGTCTGACTGTCTGACCATCTGTCTAACTGTCTGTCCATCTGACCATCTGTCTGTCTGTCTGACCATCTTTCTGACCGTTTGTCTGTCTGTCTGTCTGTCTGTCTGTCTGTCCGACCATCTGTCTTTCTGTCCATCTGTCTGTCTATCTGTCTGTCTGACTGACTGTCTGTATGTCTGACTGACTGTCTGACTCTATGTCTGTCTGTGCATAGGAAATTAATTTACAGAGAAGGGTTTCAACTGTCTTGTTTCTTCTTCATAGTTTTAGTTTTGTATCCAGTCACTGAGTTTATCAACCATGATAAAATATCAGACAGTTTCAGACTCTGGGAGATGCTTGAATGAAATCTAACTGAAAGACTGATAAAGTTATTTCTCTCAGCTGTAAAAAAGGTATTCATGCAGAATAGCACATTTGGAGACATCTACATAATAAAACAATACAACACATCCACCTATAGGTTGAGAAGTCAAGTCAAGTAGGTTTTATTTTTTTAGAGAAGTTTACCGTCACACACATTCAAGGGTAGCTATGCACACAAACATATACATTTAAAGTAAATGTTGTTGTCTGCGCAGAAAGACACACATTTGCAGCGTCAATCTGTCGACTCAAGTTCCTCGGTTAACTTTCTCTCTGTATGTCTTTACATTTCTCTCTCTTTTCTGCTTCCTCAAATATCTGTTGATAAATGCATGCACACATACTACATATCAAACAGTGTGACATGTAGTATCACGCACACATCATTGGCGGTCACTTGGAGTCAGGTATGACCGTCCTCCCTCTGGGTCCCTCTGGGCCTTCAGGTGGGCATAGAGGCCAATCCTGGAGCTGCATAATGGGAGAACGCCTGCGCGTGACAGATTTTTATGTGGACAGGCTGATGCACCTGCATTCACCACGTGGTCCTTGGCAGAGGGTGGCCAGAGTCAAATGGCATGGAGAACTAAGATGATTGGGGACCACACTCTGTTGCAACCTTCATCCACCTTCACTGCCGCTGTGACCTGGAGGCATCTTCTGCCAGTTCCGCTGCTGAGGTCTTTGTTGGATCGCACTTTGTCTGGAACCTCCCCCTTGACCCATCTGCCTTGGGTGACCCTACCAGGAGCCAAGCTCCGGACGGCATAGCTCTTGGGGTCACTGGTATATGCAAGCTTCTCTACCATGACAAGGTGGTGATCCAGGAGAAGACACACACACACACACACACACACACACACACACACACACACACACACACACACACACACACACACACACACACACACACACACACACACACACACACACACACACACACACACACATACACACACACAGGTCTTGTCTATCCTACCTGGGAATGGGACTTGCGGGGACTGGTGGAGCCCAGTGGGGGTGCTTTGGGGGAGCAAGAGTTAGTCCCTGAGGAGGAGACGGAGCCTCGGCCTTCGGTGAACCAGGAGAATGGAACAAAGGAGCCTGAGGAGCGTGAAGGGCTCTCAGACGGCTCCCTGGGAGAGAAAACACAAAAAATATTGAAATGAGTGAACTTTGACTCCGATAAATGAAAAGTTTTGCATAGCGGCAACAAATCAGATTTGAAGGAAAGGTCAGCTGTAAAATTCTCTCCCTTGCCAAATATTAGTTTCTCTTTTCCATAAAGCGTGAAGCAAAGGTAGTCAGCTGATGTTGGGTTTTTCAAACCCAATTCTGCTCATGTGTAGAGACACTGATGAAAGAAACATCGCTTGGGGTAGCAGAAATTATCAACATTTCTGGTGTGTACAAATAATGTACAGTAATGACCTTATCCACATGCCATGAACATCTGTCTCATTTTGGTTCATTGTTGATCTTATATTGGTTATTTTCATTTATTCTGTTTAATAAACTGTTTGTAAAAATAAAAACAAATAAAAAATCAGGAGACTGGAAATGGATTTACGCCGATTGCAAGGAATGCCTTGCCAGTCTCCATCAGAAAAGAAGGGGTTTACTACTTATGTTGAAATCTAGTTTAATATTTATTTTATCAGCATTTAGGACAGGTACACAATATATTGAAATTGTTATATTGTAATTGATGGTGCTCCCATATCTCTTTTCAACCCACCTGCTACCCATAGAGAGTCTGTTGGATTTGTCCTTCCTGACCCTGACGTAGGAACGCCTTAGAGTCACCCTGCACACAGAGAGCGAGAGAGAGAGAGAGAGAAAGGGAGAGTGAGAGAGATTAAGAGAAAGAGAGCAAAAGAGAGAAAGAGCAAGAGAGAGGGAGAGAGAGGAACCTTTAACCAAGTCTTTAATGGTCCAATTTTCCATTCACATTAAGATAACAATATTAACCCAGACACTCATATACATAGTGAAAACACAACCCCCATACACAGTAAAAACAAAAGATACAGACCTTCCCTTTTTTCAGAAATTAAAAAGAAGCAGTTGGTTTTCTACAGTGCACAGAACATCTCCATGCCCCCAAACAGAAACAAATTCTTCCAAGTTTGAAATTATTTTGAAAAACGTGAACTCAATTTTCAGCCGAGCAGCCACTAGAACTCTGAACATGAGTTTAGCATCTGTGGACCCTGTGCCTTTCATTTTGTTTCTTCTGCTAAGCCAAATGCTCATTTTTGCCTGACCTATCAGAAGACTAACCAAGGTGACACGTCTGCACTGTGCTGCTGTGTACCTTGGGCCAAAGACAAACAGGCTGTCTTCAAGAACCTCTCCTAAACCTCTGAGCCACTGCTGCAGTACAGACAAAAAAGGGCTCAACCTGGGACATCTGAGCCATAAGTGCTGTAGAGTTTATTCATCACTACAGAAAGAGCAGTCGCTCCCTGCCCTAGGCTCAATGTGTGCCACATGTCTGTTCATAGCCACAGCCCCATGTACCACCCTCCACTGTAGATCCGCAGTGTGTTTCTCTATGGAGGGTTTGTACAGGGACCTCCAACTGCCGTTGGGGGATGAACCTGGTGTCAACACACTCAACCACCTCGACTCCTGTACACTGGCTATTGATGTTCT
Source organism: Lampris incognitus (assembly GCF_029633865.1). Lineage (NCBI taxonomy): Eukaryota > Metazoa > Chordata > Actinopteri > Lampriformes > Lampridae > Lampris > Lampris incognitus. Next base: position 22,571,222 of record NC_079220.1, on the reverse strand, counting down.
GTTGAGAACCTTTACAGTGATTGCATACAAGGCCTTCTTTGGTTTACTTGAGAAGTCATGTAGTTCTGGTGTTTTGAAAGACAGAATGGCCCCCCTCACTTCCTCCTGCTCCTCCACTGCTGCACGAATGGACAAAGATGGAACAACAGGCCACATAGCTGGCTGATCCTCTCCACACTCTGCTCCTAGTGCCCCTCTGAAGAAGCCAGGAATTGCACTGATCACCTCCTCCAACAACCTCTCCATTAGATGAACTGAGTTAAAGCCAGTCTTTTGGATCAAAATGTCAGCCATCTCCCACTGTACTCCTAATCTGAGACACGCTAACTTTGTAAATCCAGCTTTTGTGAGGGATCTCTATACACTTACGGACAGTGGTTCCTCCCCTACACTGCCATAGATCTGGGAGTAGTCTCTTTTGGTGCTTAAGACTGTTCCCCAAGCTCCAAGGACAGACTGATAGAAGAGTGTCATAATGAATTCCATGCCAGCTGGGTCCAGAAGGAACAAGTGTTTGTCATAATTCAGGTTCATAACCCTACAAAGCAACACAAATGCTGTTTCACTCCAAAGTCGTTGGTTATAGTATAAACAGCTTGAAGGCAAAAAGCTGTGATATGACTGTGGAGGTCAATTAGGCCCTGGCCTCCTTCTAGCACTGGTAGGAACAGTGCAGCAGATTTGGTCCAGTGAAAGCCTCCCCAGAAGAAGTTCACCAGCATCTGCTGTACTTCGCTTATGAGCATGTCCGGAGGGTTCTACTGTAAACTGTTGCCAGAACATTGAGGCAATCAAGTTGTTAACAATCAAGACTCTCCCCCTATAGGACAGCTGAGGCTGGATCCAAGTCCTCTAGACAGTCGGGCACTGATCTTTTCAATTAAACCCTCCTTGTTTTTGCTCAGAAAGCGGCCACTGCCCAGAAAGACACCTAAGCATTTCATCCCTTCTGTATTCCAATGCAGCCCAGCTGGTAATGTTGGCTTCTCTTTATTGTTCCACCCCTTCAGTAAGAGACCTTCAGATTTTGACCAATTTACTTTTGCAGAGGAAGCTTCTTCATATAAGGCCAATTTCCGCTTGAGAAATTTAAGATCGTTTTGACTTGTTATGAAAACCGTGACATCGTCAGTGTCTGCTGATAAGCTAACTGTATTGGTGATGTTCCCTGAAAAGGTTAGTCCTGAGAGCCCCTGCCTGAGCTGAATTAAAAGCGGTTCAATGGCCAGGGAGTACAGCATTCCAGATAAGGGGCAACTCTGTCTTATAGCTCTCTGAACAGAGACAGGTCGCCTGAGTCCACCTCCTACCATTAACAGAACACTGGCTCCAGAATACAACTTGACCCAATTAATAAATTTATCCCCAAATCTAAAACCTTCCAAGCGTTTTAAACAAATAGCAATGCTCAAAACTATCAAAAGCCTTCTCTTGATCTAAAGAAAGCAGGCCAATGTCCAGCTCCTGGAGCTTAGATATGTCAATAATGTCCCGTGTCAGAAAAAAAAAGATTATCTTTGATTGTACGATCAGGAACACAGTATGTCTGGCTATAATGTAAAACTGCATCCATACACTGTTTGAGTCTATTTGAAAGACATTTACAAATATCTTATAATCAGTACATAACAATGAAACCATCCATCCATCCATTTTCTGAACCGCTTATCCTTCTCTCAGGGTCACAGGGATGCTGGAGCCTATCCCAGCAGTCATTGGGCAGCAGGCGGGGGGACACCCGGGACAGGCCGCCAGGCTGGCACACAGGGCTGACATACACACACACACACACACACACACACACACACACACACACACACACACACACACACACACCTAGGGACAATTTAGTATGGACGATTCACCTGACCTACATGTCTTTGGACTGTGGGAGGATACCAGAGTCCCCGGAGGAAATCCACGCAGACATGGGGAGAACATGCAAACTCCACACAGGACGACCCGGGATGACCCCCAAGGTTGGACTACCCCGGGGCTCGAACCCAGGACCTTCTTACTGTGAGGCGACCGCGCTAACCACTGCACCACTGTGCTGCCACAATGAAACCAGTCTCCAGTTTTTCAGTAGGCCAAGATCTCCCTTTTTGGGTAACAGTGTTAGCACACTGCACCACTGTGCTGCCACAATGAAACCAGTCTCCAGTTTTTCAGTAGGCCAAGATCTCCCTTTTTGGGTAACAGTGTTAGCACAGCCCTTCTACAACTCAAAGGTAGAGTTCCAGAATCCAAACAATCTTTAAATACATCATGTAAGTCTGTAAAACTCCGAAGGAAGTCCATCAACTCCTGTGCCACAGCTGAGCTGCTGAACCGCTACAGACATCTCATCAAAGGAGACTCCAGCGAGACTACCTGTGTTTCACCCAGCCGAGGCTGTCCCTCCAGTATCTCCTCCACACAGTCAGAGTCACAGTTCTCCACAATGAACAGGACGCTGTAAACATTTATGGCCAACTTCTTCTCTGATGGATCGATTGTTGGTGCCCCATTGGGGACTTTGAGATGCATCATCACATTAATTTTTCCAATTTTTCTTTCGAGCTTAAAGAAAAAAGAAGTTGGAGCATCTATATCTTTAATGGTGGAGATATGGGTTCTGATTAAAGCACCCTTTGCTCTCTCATGTAGGAACCTACCTAAAGCCTTCCTCCTATTCTCCCAGGTCCTGCTGTTGCCATCATTTCCAATAATTTTGTATTGCTGGCATAAAATTCTAATTTGTGTTTTTCCTACCTCCCACCATCGAGCTAAGCTCTCAAAAAAATCTTTCCTCCTCAGCCTCCAATGACTCCAGAAGTCAGAGAAGAACTGACAGAAAGCTTTATCGTGTGTTAGCCATACATCAAAATCCCAGTAGGAACAGTGTCGAAATTGAACTTGTAAGGAAAAATCTGCCACTACTAAATGGTGATCTGAAAATCCCACAGGTGATATTGTGGACTTAATTAACCTGTTATATGTTTGATTGAGGTAAATCCTATCCAAGCTGGCTATCCTCACATTACCCTCAGCAGCTTTTACCCATGTGTACTGCCTAACTGCTGGATTAAGTGTCCTCCAAACATCCGTGAGGTCATTTTCTGCGACCACAATGGACAGAAATTAAGCTGACAGTGGTTGAGGCTCATCTGAGTTTCTGTCAACTGTAGGATGCGTAATGCAATTCCAGTCTCCTCCCACTACTATTATTGAGCTACTATTAAACTGTTTAAGTTTATCTTTCAGTTTGCTAAACAATCCCAAACGATCAGTGCCAGTACTATAAGCATACACATTTATGAACACAAAAGGCATTTCTCGGATTATTGCCTGAACTACTTGGATTCTATCCTGCTCCACTTCAAATGTCAAAACATTTGTTAAAAGGATGGTGCTGCATGAAGAGAACAGCTACACCTGCGCTAAAGTTGGTACCATGGCTCAAACAAGAAAAAAAACTGGCCTGTCCAACTCATTCCCCACTCTATCTCACTGTCTACAGAGCTATGTGTTTCCTGTAAGAAGATCACATCTATATTTTTAGCTCTACTCAGCTCAGCCACCATACCTTGCTTAACTCTATCCCGTCCTCCATTAATATCTAAACTTCCTACCTGCAATATTTCCATTAAAAAAGAAAGAAAAGGAAGGATAATACAGTGAAACTTTTCCATGAGAAAAACACCTTTTGTGTATCACCCATTTTTTAATTTTGTACATTAAAAGGAACCTTTCCTCGCCTTTCTTTCCTAAGTTTAGTCAGAATTTTCTTTAGATGAAACCTCTTATGTTTACTGAGCTCTTCATATCCAGCCGTTTTTCTAATCTTCATAACCGAGTTAACAAACCTGTCCACATCAGAGAAGAAATCTGTTACTTCCACAGACTGTCTGCCATAAGTTTCATCAAGGAAATCATTAATCTGCAGTCATATTTTTTAATCTCCTTTAAAGAATATGACTGCTGTTCACCTTGTGACATAATATCTGTAAACTGTGATAGGTTGTCTCCTAACATTTCCTCAGCTTCATTTCAAGTGTTTTCACAGTGTGACTCACCTGTTGCAGAGACATGACTCTCAGCCTCAATCGGTTGACTGTCTCTCACTGGTTCTGTCTGTCCTCCATCACTGCATGCATCCATAACCCATGCTTCAGTATCACTTAGATTACCGTCATTTTCATTATTGCTGTCTTGCTCAGTTGTTTCATTTCCCTTCATAGCAGGTTGCAGATCACCGGTTGCGGTATCTCCTGCTGCCTGCTTCGCTGTTTGCGGGCTACCGCTCTCAGTGGCGCCTCCAAGCTGTGGTTTGCCTTAACTACTGCCCGCTGTAGGCTCCCTGTGTGGGCAGGATGAACGTTTGTGGCTGACATCACCTCACTCAAAACATTTCATACAGCCAGAACTTGCATACAGAGTATTCTGTCTGAGTTGTGATGAATCACTGGCGTTGGCCTCTGGGGCTGCTGTGTTGTATCATCATTATCAAGCTTTTTGCAAGGAGCTCTAACATTTCGAGCTGTAGAGGGATGCGACCTCAATGGTGTTTCAGGTCTGAATACATGGATGATGGGCTCTAGAGGTGGTTGATATGGTTCAACCCCTAAAGGAGTTGTTGAACCTAGCTGGGACTGACAGGATGTAGTCGTGAGTGCATTCAGAGACCTCTCTTACATCTGAGTTCTTTTCTCCACGCTCACCTTCTACTGCTGCCTCCAGCTACCTCACTTTCATGCATTAGAGCTGCTAGAGTCGCTTCCATAGGAGCCTCTGTCACTTTTAATTGAGCCTTTTCAATCACAACTTCAGATTCCTTCTTGAGGAATTCAGCCCTGGCTCGGGTGGCCTCCAGCTTAGCACAAGCCTTGACAGTGGCAATGCTAGCTGATGAGCTTCTATGATTCATTTGTTGAAATGGAGGTGAAGGATCTTGTCTCCAATGTTTCGCTTTGCTACATTGCATCTTCAATCTGAAGCGTTTCCTCTGCCATCATGTAATGTTGATGCCGTCCAGGTGTATGAAGCGTGATAATGAGCGACGAATGCTTGAAGGGAAGCTTTCTTTACTTGAATTGTTGTACCTGCTGTGAGGTCGCTTTTTTACTATTCTGTCCCTGATGTGTGTTTCATCTATGCAAAAACTGACAGATAGCGAACAAACAGGATTTAGGGAAAAGTCAAACATAGGAGTGAAGTTAAGGTGTTTTACTGAGTCCTCGTGTCTCTTCTTTTCCCTTTTCCCTTTTTTTTGTAAAAAAGCAAAGGCTTTCCAAGGCACAAACATAAAGAAAAATGAAGAGGAGCTTTCTGTCTGACGCATGGCGAAATTCTTGCAAACTGCCGTCTTCTCTTGGTTGACCTCTAACCTATGAGTCACATGATCTGAACTGACCACTGAGAAAACACTTCACATTCATCACTGTTTTTTTACAACAAACTACCACAAGGGGTACTAAATAATATGAATTTGAAGGCCACAGAATGTGTGCCATGACAGAAGGTTGGTGCTAGAATGCATCGTCCAGAGGGAGGTGGGAGGGAACTCCGCTGCACGTCATCAATTGCTCACAGTGGAATTCGCCAATCGTATGATTGGGTAGGGGCTTGGGTAAGGGGTAGTTCAGTTTAGGTACAGCGGGAAACAGTAGACTGACATTAGACGCAGCTCGGGCCTTCGGCCCTCGCGCATGTTCGCTCATTCCTGAGCCTGCGGCCTCGTTCCTTAGACGCAGCTTGGGCCTTTGGCCCTCACACCTTTACTAACCAACTCTAGGTCAACGTGGATTGTAAAAAACACACAGCTAAATAACTATAAAACTAGCTAGCAACATAATCCATGATTCCGCTGTGAGCATCTGATGACATGCAGCGGAGTTCCCTCTCACCTCCCTCCGGATGATGCATTCTAGCACCAACCATGACTGAGTGTAGAAACTGTATTCGTATTTGACTCGGAATGACACTTGTAGATGTTGTGAAGAATCACTTAAATACATGAACGCCTGTCTCCGCAGGGAGTTAACGTACCATAGTCTAGCATCATCACAACCCAGACGAACTGTTCTGAACCCACTAGCAAACTTTCCGAAACGATTCAGTTCTCTTTCATTGAGCTCGTTTGGGATAAATGGAGGTATGCCTGACACAGTAATACGTGTCGATGGCACAAACAAAGGAGAGATGGCTACAAACAGACCGTCTAGCACCAGGTCTCTCTCAACTAACAGGTGGACCAAATGCTCCTCTCAGAGAAAAGCCACCACGGCTTTATTCATCTAAGAGCCGTATGTAATATTCTCATAGCCGACCTGTTCTCCTGCAGCCAGCAGAACCTGTTTGACAGCGCATGGGGTTAGAGTCCCCGTGTCTGATAGACAGGGGAGGCGAACCCTTACCAGGGAGGGACGCCATACTGCACACCACCAAACTCCGACCAGCTAATCCAGTCACTTCCCAGCAACTAGCAACGAAGTACAAATAAATTCCTCTTACCTTACCATGTAGAAAGAAAAGTGAAAGCAGTAGAGAAACAGTGAATTAAGCCAAAAAACACACTCAAGCTAATTCAACATCCTCACTTACGCTGACACACCCAACTTCCCAGCATGCAGTGCAGAGAGAGCGAGAGAGTGAGTGAGAGAGAGAGAGAGGGGTGAATGACGAATGGGTGAGGAGGAAAGAATAGATGAGAGACCAAGGAAGGGAGAGCAAAAGGCAGAGATATGAGATGAAAATCAGCTGAGAGTCAAAATGAGAGAAGATAAAGTTGAATGGGAGGAGGTGTGAGGCGAGAGAGCGATGTAGTGACATGGGATTAAACGAAGAAAAAGTGAAGAGAGAGAAGTTAGGCACTATGAATCCTGGGTTGTCTGTCTGTAGACATTTACAGCCAAATGTCAAGTAAGTTTTCAAGCAAACATTTGAAAAGACAAAAAAGGGAATCAGTTGTACTTCCGCTAACTGATTTTCAGAGAATAAACAATCTTCCTGTGTGCAGGGTGCAACGGGGCCTCAACATCCAAACATCGAACTCAAACAAGCATGAACGGCTTCTTAGGCATATGATAACATAAATTTATTTCCTCTGAGTTCTGCTTATTCCAACTTTAAACTTTGTTATAAGAAATGAATGTGATGGAAACATAGTTTGTGTGTTTGCGTTTATGTGTGTGTGTGTGTGTGTGTGTGTGTGTGTGTGTGTGTGTGTGTTGTAGTCCCACCCCAGGTCTAAGAAACGTCTTTTGGTCTTCTTGTCAAAGATGACGGGGGGACTGCCGGGATCAGCTGGGCTGGTGTCACGGCTGTTATCTGAAACCAACACTAACAAACACATAAACAGGTAAACATGGATACAGACAGAGGACACACACAGAAAGCAGAAAGAGAGAGAGAGAGAGAGAGAGAGAGAGAGAGAGAGAGAGAGAGAGAGAGAGAGAGAGAGAGAGAGAGAGAGAGAGAGAGAGAGAGAGAGAGAGAGAGAGAGAGAGAGAGAAAGAGAGAGAGAGAATACATATACAGACATACAAACAGAATTACCCCCCCCCCCCCGATGAGGTTCAGGAGGTTCTTCATTCCTCGGCAGTCATTATTTTTTGATAGAGGACCACCTCGCCACAGATTATCCGTTATTTACCAGATCTAAGGTTTTCCAAATTTGTTGACTTTAGGGACTAAGTAAAATTCCTCCTGAAACAATAAATAAGGAACACGGGGGCATCCGGGTGGGAAGCTGGATGTGAGCATGTGTCCTGGTCGCCGCACTAGCGCCTCCTCTGGTCGGTCGGGGCACTTGTTCAAGGGGGAGGGGGAGCTGGGTGAATAGCGTGATCCTCCCACACGCTATGTCCCCCGGGTGAAACTCCTCACTGTCAGGTGAAAAGAAACGGCTGTTGACTCCACATGTATCGGAGGAGGCATGTGGTAGTCTGCAGCCCTCCCTGGATCGGCAGAGGGGATGGAGCGGTAACCGGGACGGCTCGGAAGAGTGGGGTAACTGGGCAAGTACAATTGGAAGAAATAAGGGGGAAAATCCACAAATTAAAAAAAAGTAACACATGACATTTTTGGGGAAAATAGCCCAACACGGGTCTGAGTGTTCATGTGTGTGTGTGTGTGTGTGTGCATGTGTGTATTACCCTCACTATCAGGCCTCCTGTTCCTCCTCATGTAAACAGGGGAACATTCTGAGGAGCCACAGGACTTAGAAGGGGAGCTTGCAGGTGTGACCAAGGCCTCCTGTGACGTGGTATTGGTAAGCTGGCGGTATCGCCCCCGTGGAGGAGGAGCCAGCGATGTGCCTCCATCATCCAGCGTGCGACGCACCTGAGGACCAGTCAAACAGGAAATGGAGTGTCGGTTGTAAGTGTGCTCCTTTCTCCTTTTATTTACTTTGTCTCTCTTTTTCATTGTTTTACCATTTAGCGTCCTTACTTTTCGTGTCTATTTTTTCTTTCTATTTTCTGTCTGTTTCCTTTCTTTTTTTCCTTCTCCCTTATTGTGCTCACCTTGCCCCATTTAAAGTTACAATAAAATAAAGGGGGGAAAAGCAACAGAAAACACTCAACATAACTCCATCACCTCTGCAGCATTTGATATTTCATTTTAACCATCCTATTTCGGCTGCACTGGTCATTGTGACTGGTCTTACCAAGGAGGCATCAAACGAGAAGGCGGGACTTCTTGAAGGGAGCAGTGGATCAGGAGAAGGGGACGAACCTCGTGTGGTCATATGGAGCGGGGAACGGGCTGAGTTTATTGGATTGTCTTGGTACTTGCACACAAAAAGACACAAAGATTGATGTAATATAAGGGCGATATTGAATTAACAGACAACGAATAACCCCCAAAATGACCATTGACATTCGGAAATGATCTCCAGGGTTTGAGTTCCTGAGACCATCAGTCTCAAAACCAATGTCCCCTGATCTCGGTCTCTCGGGTCTCTGAGCTCATTTGTCTTGGTTTGGTCTTGTCTCAAAGTTCTTGAATTTAATTTTTGGAAATTCCATCCATCCATCCATCCATCCATCCATTATCCAAACCGTTTATCCTGCAGTCATAGGGCAGCAGGCGGGGAGACACCCTGGACAGACCACCAGGCCAACACTCAAAATTACTATCAATTATGGGCATCCGGGTGGCGTGGCGGCCTATTCCGGTGCCTACCAACACGGGGATCACCGGTTCAAATCCCTGTGTTACCTCCGGCTTGGACACGCGTCCCTACAGACACAATTGGCCGTGTCTGCGGGTGGGACGCTAGATGTGGGTATGTGTCCCGGTCGCTACACTAGCGCCTCCTCTGGTCGGTCGGGGTACCTGTTCAGGGGGGAGGGGGAACTGGGGAGTAGCGTGATCTTCCCACGCGCTACGTTCCCCTGGTGAAACTCCTCACTTTCAGGTGAAAAGAAGCGGCTGGCAGCTCCACAAGTATCGGAGGAGGCATGTGGTAGTCTGCAGCCCTCCCCAGATCGGCAGGGGGGTTGGAGCAGTGACCGGGACGGCTCCGAAGAGTGGGGTAATTGGCCAAGTACAACTTAAAGGAAAAATCCCCCACCCCCCCAAAAAAATACTATCAATTCATGTAACAAACAATTAGACTATGTGATTTCAACTACTTTTCATGCAAATTTATTTTGAAAAAAAAAAAGCCCCTACTCAATTGTCTGCCACACCAATGTTGCCATCATTTCCCAATATCAAGTTTGGATTTTTTTTTTTTTTACAAGTTAGATGCTTTTGTGTTTTAAAGTTATTCATTTATCTATTTATTTATTAGAAAACTGCACGCTTCACATCAAGATTTTATGGGCCTACTGAAAGGACCCACAAATACAGCCAAGTTAGGTTGTGGAACATTCAATCAGGCTAACTTGAGCGTTTGCTAACAGCTCGACCATTAATGTAGTCCTCTGCTTCAGTATCTCAGCTTTAAAAATGCAGCTATCGTGTTCGCAAGAGAAAAGTCAGTCCCTCACTTGACTGTCAAAGTACAGAATGAGGGGGGGGGGAAGAGAAATAAAGATCAGTGGTGATTAAGTGTTCTGTTTTGCATATATTGACAAAGCAATGTCAATAATATACCACATGCGCAGAAATAATTCAATAAAACAGGTAAAAAAAGCATCATCCTTGACTATTCAAATTTGTAGACATAGCATCTTAGTTTATTACTGCTGTCTTTTTTTTTTTAATTATTATTAAGTGGGTGGGGAGTCAATAGGCAATAATAGACCAACACATCATCAATAGCTAAAACAAGTTCATTGATACTGACAAGATTCCTCTCATGCGAGTGTTGATTTTCTGATTCCTGTGAGTTACCCATTTTCAAAAAAAGAGATATACCATAGTTTTTGGAAGATTATATAATTGCCCCCATTGTAGTGTACTGAAGCCCAGTGAGAAGATTCAGCAAAGTGTTGACTTTCTCAATAGTGTTTCGTGAAGTTCTGATAACATTTAAGGAGGTCTGGATTCAAAAAAGTGATTCTTTAATGCTGATCTGCAGCTCAAGTATAAAAGATCTATGTGTCATTATTTCTCTTGAACTCGGTCTCAATCACTGTTGGTCTCAATCATGACAAGACCAAACATCTCGGTTTTGGCTGGGAAGGGTCTTGTTCTGAACTGAGACATTGCTGCCTACAACACTCATGACCTCTTCAGGGGAAAAGACAAACTCAAAAACAGCAAAGCCATTAATATACCACACCTTTCTCTCCAAACTGTCATCTCCCTCAGTAGAACTGACACTATCACGGTAACGGGACCGGGAAGGGCGGTGCCTTCTCGACTTGACAGACAGCTGGGCACGCCCCTTCTGGATGCTGTTGTCCAATAGCTCTGTCTCTGGGATGGCCTCGTTAAGGTCTAGAAGACAAGCACAGAGTAAATGATTACATTAAGAACTAAGGGACAAAACCATTCAGTTACACAGATTTACAATTCTGAGGACCAGAGTGAGTCCATTTTACTAACTAGATAAGTTTAAACATATAAATTGAATAGATATGTTGCTAACTGTGCAAATTTGGCATAACACAAATTCAATAAAAGTAGTTTAAATAGATAATAATGTGATATTAGTTTGGTATTATCTTTATATTTGAATTCTAGACCCATATGTGAATGAAAATAAACATGAGTGCTGGTTAAAGGTATATTACAAAAAACGTTCACCTCAGTCTAGCCTATATTTGAAAATTTAAGTATAATGGCACGTTTGTGGAGCAAACCTCTGCTTCCTCAGCATTTGACTAATTATTGTGGCTGTATTTGGGTCCCTCTGTTTTGGTACATTGGACCATAGTTAGCTCCTCCGCTGAATCTCACTCCTGTGGCGCTACAACCTCCTTTTATAAGCCATGCAGTTCACCCAATTGAACCAATTAGAAGTGTAAGTTGATCAGAAGCCCATTTTCAGACCGAGAAAGCATTGCTATGCCTTGCAAAGAACCTCAGGCTAAGCAAAGGAAACCTAAGTCCAGAAAATACTGGCCCCAGTTGATGAAAATAAAGAATGATGCTTCTATAAAAGTTCCTGCACAGGTGGTGTCCCCGCATCAGTGTGCGTCTAGTTGATGCTCCACATCTGCTAAGAGCACTGTTATATTTCCAGTGTTGGTGCTTGAGCAGTGATGAAAACAGCGATTTTTACAATTCTTTACAGAGAAAGGAGAAAGTAGACAAAGAGTACAAGAAGCTGTGGTGGAAGGTAAAGAGCGAGGTGGTGAAGGCGTATGGCGAGTTGTATGAGAGAATGGTCACTAAGGAAGAAGAAAAGGACTTGTACTGATTGGTTAGACAGAGGAACCGAGCTGAGAAGGATATACAGCAGGTTAAGGTGATGAAGGATAGAGATGGAAATTTGCTGACAAACGAGGAGAGTGCGCGGAGAAGGTGGAAGGAGTACTTTGATGGGCTGATGAAGAAAATGAGAGAGAGAAGGTTGGATGATGTGAGGATAGTGAATTAGGAAGTGTGGTGGATTAGCAAGGAGGAAGTGAGGGCAGCTATGACGAGGATGAAGAGTGGAAAGGCAGTTGGTCATGACGACATACCTGTGGAGGCATTGAGATGTTTATGAGAGATGGCAGTGGAGTTTTTAACTAGATTGTTTACCACAATTTTGGAAAGTGAGAGGATGCTTGAGGAGTGGAGAAGAAGCATATTGGTACCGATTTGCAAGAATAAGGGTGACGTGCAGAGTTCTAGTAATTACAGAAGTATAAAGCTGATCAGCCACAGCATGAAGATATGGGAAAGAGTAATAGAAGCTAGGTTAAGAGGAGAGGTGACGATTAGTGAGCAGCAGTATGGTTTCATGCCACGAAAGAGCACCACAGAGGCGATGTTTGCTTTGAGAATGTTGATGGAGAAGTATAGAGAAGGCCAGAGGGAGTTACATTGTGTCTTTGTGGATTTAGAGAAAGCATACGACAGGGTGCCGAGAGAGGAGGTGTGGTATTGTATGAGGAAGTCGGGAGTGGCAGATAAGTATATGTAGGAGTGGTGCAGGATATGTATGAGGGCAGTGCGACAGAGGTGATGTGTGCGGTTGGAATGACAGAATAACTCACCATCAATTACCTCTTTTCTGCCTTATCTGTCGGTACATCCTCCTTTCCACTCTGTCTCTTTCCGTCCCCTTTCCATCTCTACTTTCTATTCTTTATCTTTAAATCTCCTGAGGTGTACTTGCATGCCCTGACACACATCATAGATACGGCATAGTCACTCCTGGAAGATAAATCATTCACCCCATAACTGGGCTTGCCATGAAGGGCTTGAACATTTCACAAAAAAAAAAGCCAAATAGTTAAGGTTTATTTTTGATGTATAATAAGAAACATTAATACAGTAGAAATTAATCTGGCCTCCAATATTTTCTACTCTGTGTGTGTGTGTGTGTGTGTGTGTGTGTGTGTGTGTGTGTGTGTGTGTGTGTGTGTGTGTGTGTGTGTGTGTGTGTGTGTGTGTGTGTGTGTGTGTAAATGTGTAAATGTGTAAATGTGTGTATAGGATAGCGAGAGAGGAGGGGGAGAGAGAGGGCGAGAGAGCGAGAGCGAGAGAGAGATTTTAAACTCATAAAATTATTGATAGGTCCAGCCTCTTCCCCACCCCCTACATCACTAATGAAAATCATCACTGTGAGACTGGTGGTCCCTTGCAACCGAAGCAGCAAAGGATTGTGGGTGATAACCCTTGACCTGAAGGTGAGCATTATTGATCTGGAATGATCTATGGAGACAATGCGTCTGGTTTCTTATGAGTGGAAAGAGAGACGCACCACGGGATTAAGCACCTCAGTGCCACCACAAGACTCCATTTATCCAGCTGTTTTTCAGCTCACTTGTTTCTCCCTTTAACATAGTTGTACAAGTGTTACTTCTTTTAATCCTACAGAATATATGATTATTTTTTCTTTCCAGTCTTTGATGTTGCAAATATGAGCCAATATGACATTATATATCAGTGCATGCAGTGCATCTGTTGGTAAGCTCCTCAAATACGAACAAAATCACAACAACTTATAACGAATGAAAAATCCTGAAAATAATCAAAAGTTAAGTTTGTGTCTTCATTTGATTATTGGGAGAGCTGGCGCTGGATCGGCTGGGAGAGCTTGGTCTGTTGCATCCTGTGGGCCCAGGTACCACGGTCCTGCCTGGAGCTGTGCCCGAAGAGGAAACACCGAGGACATTCTGACAGGAGGCGGAAGCAGGGCAGGCTAAGCTAACTGGTAGCCCATGCAGACCGGCAGTTCCAATAACACCGAGAGCAGTCTGGTGGCACCTTCACCTAGTGTTGACTGTGTTTTTGGTGTCGTCGTGTGGAGTGCGGGGAGGTGTGTCGAAGGTGTCTGCCTGGAAAAGCTGGCGTTGGATTGGCTAGGGGAGCCTGGTCTGCTGCGTCCGGTGGGGCCAGGGACCACGGCCCTGCCTGGAGCTGTGCCAGAAGAGGAAGCACCGAGGGCGGTCTGACAGGATGTGGAAGCGGGGCAGGCTAAGCTAACTGCTAACCCATGCAGGCCGGCAGTTCTGACAGTCGTCCTGGCGTTCGCTCTCTTGGACAGTAATTTTTTTTTTTGGATATGTTTGATATACACTCACTGGCCACTTTATTAGGTACACCTTGCTAGTACCGGGTTGGACCCCCTTTTGCCTTCAGAACTGCCTTAATCCTTCGTGGCATAGATTCAACAAGGTACTGGAAACATTCCTCAGAGAGTTTGGTCCATATTGACATGATAGCATCACGCAGTTGCTGCAGATTTGTCGGCTGCACATCCATGATGAGAATCTCCCGGTCCACCACATCCCAAAGGTGCTCTATTGGATTGAGATCTGGTGACTGTGGAGGCCATTTGAGTACAGTGAACTCATTGTCATGTTCAAGAAACCAGTCTGAGATGATTCGAGCTTTATGACGTGGCGCGTTATCCTGCTGGAAGTAGCCATCAGAAGATAGGAACACTGTGGTCATAAAGGGATGGACATGGTCAGCAACAATACTCAGGTACGCTGTGGCGTTGACACGATGCTCAATTGGTACTAAGGGGCCCAAAGTGTGCCAAGAAAATATCCCTCACACCATTACACCACCACCAGCAGCCTGAACCGTTGATACAAGGCAGGATGGATCCATGCTTTCATGTTGTTGACGCCAAATTCTGACCCTACCATCCAAATGTCACAGCAGAAATCGAGACTCATCAGACCAGGCAACGTTTTTCCAATCTTCTATTGTCCAATTTTGGTGAGCCTGTGCAAATTGTAGCCTCAGTTTCCTGTTCTTAGCTGACAGGAGTGGCACCCGGTGTGGTCTTCTGCTGCTGTAGCCCATCTGCCTCAAGGTTCGACGTGTTGTGCGTTCAGAGATGCTCTTCTGCATACCTTGGTTGTAATGAGTGGTTATTTCAGGTACTGTTGCCTTTCTATCAGCTCAAACCAGTCTGGCCATTCTCCTCTGACCTCTGCATCAACAAGGCATTTTCGCCCACAGAACTGCCACTCACTGGATATTTTCTCTTTTTCGGACCATTCTCTGTAAACCCTAGAGATGGTTGTGTGTGAAAATCCCAGTAGATCAGCAGTTTCTGAAATACTCAGACCAGCCCGTCTGGCACCAACAACCATGCCACGTTCAAAGTCACTTAAATCACCTTTCTTCCCCATTCTGATGCTCGGTTTGAACTGCAGCAGATCGTCTTGACCATGTCTACATGCCTAAATGCATTGAGTTGCTGCCATGTGATTGGCTGATTGGAAATTTGCGTTAATGAGCAGTTGGACAGGTGTGCCTAATAAAGTGGCCGGTGAGTGTATGTGCTTTTGTAGTTTTTCAGTTTTTTTTGTAGTTTGGATATATGTGTTCTTGCAGTTTTGATATGTATTTTTGTCTTTTTGTTGCATTGCTGTGGGCTGGGGGAAACTATATTTCGTTTCATTTCATTTACGCAAGTGCATGAAATGATATGACAAATAAAAGTTCCTGATTCCTGAAAAGGCTAAATAAGACAAATTAAGGTCATCATCAGTTTTTTTTCTCCAAGAACTTTTGTATCTAGTGGCAGTAAAGATGTACCATGTGGTGAACTGTCAGAGTGATGTAGAATTCCATGCTCAGGAAATGCCGTCTTGTGTCTGTCCATCCAATGAAAAGATGAGGACTTCCTTTCCAAGACAGGACACCCCTGCATTTTTTTTCTACTAGCACTGCATTATTCTTCAATATTCTGCAATATTCTTATCACCTGTATAATATTTCCATTTGCAGTTCTCATTTGTGAATACCATATTATAGAGAGCCACACTTTTTAATTCATTCCCGTGTGTGGAAGGGTGGTGGAGGATGTCTGCCCCCTTTTAGGGTAGAACAGGCATCCAACAAGTTCCAGTGCTCTGTCCATTCCTTTGTACTCTCCACACCACCTTGTGTGGTCTGTTCATCTCAATTTTTTCTACCATTGCTATACTTATGACACCTAACGCTACCGTTCTTTTTCTACACTCAACAACTCTGTGAGCTCACAGAGTGTGGCAGCAAAAATTCTTGGTGTTACGTTTGATCCCAGCCTTTCCTCTGATAAGCACATTAAAGAAATCACCAAGACTGCCTTTTTTCCACTTACGTAACATAGCTAAAATTCGGTCTTTCCTGTCCATGGCTGATGCAGAGATTCTAAAACATGCATTTGTTTCATCCAGACTTGATTATTTTAATGTTCTGTTTTCAGGTCTGCCGCATGCTAGTACTAAAAGTCTTCAGGTGGTTGAGAATGGTGCAGCTATGGTTCGAATCCCCCGTGTTATCTCCAGCTTGGTCGGGCGACCCTTCAGACACAATTGGCCATGTTTGCGGGTGGGAAGCCAGATGTGGGTATATTGTCCTGCTCGCTGCACTAGCGCCTCCTCTGGTCTGTCGGGGCACCTATTCGGGGGGGGGGCTGGGGGAATAGCGTGATCCTCCCACACACCACTTCCCCCTGGTGAAACTCCTCACTGTCAGGTGAAAAGAAGCAGCTGGCCCCGTGTATCGGAGGAGGAATCTGCGGCCTTCCCCAAATCGGCAGAGGGGGTGGAGCAGCGACCAGGACGGCTCATCGGAAGAGTGGGGTAATTGGCCGGATACAATTGGGGAGAAGAAGAAAAAAAAGAATGCTGCAGCTTGAACCCTAACTAAAACTAGAAAATTTGACAATATTACACCAATTCTTGCTTCCCTTCATTGGCTTCCTATCCATGTTCGATCAGAATACAAGGTGCTTCTGTTGACTTACAAAATCCTAAATGGGCTTGCCCCATCTTATTTATGATCTGCATATATTATATAAAATTATATATATATATATATATATATATATATATATATATATATTTGAATATAATATAATATATATTTAAGTTTACATTTCTATAAACGATATAAATAAAGTGATCAGGAATCAGGACCCCAGAACAAAGACAATGACATATCCAAAACCTACAAGAACACATATATCCAAGCTACAAAAACTAAACCTACCAAAAGTACAAAACTGCAAAAACACATATATCCGACACAGCCACACCAAAATAAATAAATAAATACATCACTGTCCAAGAGAGCGAACGCCAGCCAGGATGACTGTCAGAATGTCAGACATGGTGACTGCATAGCTGAATTTGAGAATCATGAGGGGAGGAAAAGAAAACACAAACTGCTCAAAATTACCTTCAACGTTCTCAAAGTAACTCTGTAAATTGTTTTTTTTAATTATACTTTTCTGTGTGATCATAATAGTGGGTATCATTTTGTTCCCCTGCCACTTCCCTCTCCACCCTTTCTCTTTATTAGATAGAGATGAGAGAAAAAACAGAGGAGATGTCATGGTTTTGAGTTTCAGTCTGCTCATTCATCCTCTCATTCATTTCGGTCCATTTGGTGGCGCATATCTACTAACTCTGCTGTCATTTCAGACCGTGCCATTTCTCCACCTGTCCACCAGAGGCCCCCAGGCCTTCCCTCCTGTTTTCCCCACTCACCTGCTCATCTGTTCCCTATTCCCCCATTAACTCCCCAGTATATAGTATACCAGTCTGTTTCCACTCGCTCTCTGCCAGATTGTCTTTGTGAGATGTGCCCTGGCTTTACAGCACTCTGTTCTTTCCCTGCCTTTCAGATCCTGATCGTGTTTTTGACTTTGCTTCAGCCTGCCCCTCTTGTACTTTGCTTGTCTGCTTGGACTTTTTGTAGCCCTGTTTTTTTTGTCCCCCCCCAAAAAAAACCTGTTCCCCCCCACACAGCTTTTCTCCCCAATTGTACCTGCCAATCACCCCGCTCTCTGAGCTGTCCTGGTTGCTGCTCCACCCCCTCTGCCGATTCGGGGAGGGCTGCAGACTACCACATGCCTACTCCTATACTTTTGGAGTCCCTAACCGCTTCGTTTCACCTGACAGTGAGGAGTCTCGCCAGGGGGACGTAGTGCGTGGGAGGATCACGCTATTCCTCCCAGTTCCCCCTCCCCCCTGAACAGGCGCCCTGGCCAACCAGAGGAGGCGCTAGTGCAGCAATCTGAACACATACCCACATCTGGCTTCCCACCCGCAGACATGACCAATTGTGTCTTAGGGGCACTCAACCAAGCAGGAGGTAACACGGGGATTCGAACCAGCATTCCCCGTGTTGGTAGGCAGCAGAATAGACCGTTATGCTACCCGGACACCCGTAGCCCTGTTTTCTAAGTAAAGACTCTACTCTTATATCTGCCTTCTGAGTCATGCTCTTGGGTCCTTTTCCGAGAACCATGACAGGTCGGGAGTATAAGGGGACAAAGTCACGGAGGGACAGAGGAGTCATTCAACACATCATTGTAAGAGCTCACACTGCCATGCACATGCTCATACACACCCATGCTTGTGTAGTTGTCTGCCCCTGCACAAACACACACACACACACACACACATACACACATGATTCATCCTGTGTCAGGAAGTTCTTAAACTGCCAGCTTGGGCCCACTTGATAACAGCTAAACACTGACAAACAAACGCATATACACCCAACACACACACACATTCATGCATGTCCACATGCGCGCATTCATACACACACAGAAACACACATATGCACCAACACACAAACATCTAAAGTATACACACTTCTAGCTGAAGGGTGCATGCTGTGTGCCAGGTGTACAACAACTCATTCCGGCTTGCACCAGACACATATACATGCACAAACACACATCATCACCTGGATGCTAAGACACAGTCATACTCCAGGCAGTGGGATGTGTTATTTTATTATTTTCAGCAGAGCATCTACACTTCCAACACATTATCCATTAGTGCAGGGTTGCCAACTTTGGTCAGCAGGTTGGAGTGACGTTTTAAGTTTTGCACGCGAGCACACGCATAAGGACGCAGATGCACATTAAAACAAGGCCGACGAATGTTGTGTCATATTAACATGACAGCCACCTTCACCTCAGCTAATTCTCGTTCATAATAAATCACGGGGAAAAGCATTTAGTTAACCAAAAGAGAACATGGCCCCAAAAGGTCTCTCACATGTTCTCTTACATGAACAACAGTCACCTGAGCATCCAACAGTGCCATTTTATAGACTCGTGTACACGTCTAATCTAGGTGTGTTCTTCAAAAAGCATCACTTTTTCACGATACTCACTTCTAAGATGAGAATGTCTGTCTTTCTGCCAAGTATTGCGAGATCTGACAGTGTCGTTGCAACCTGTTCAACTGCTACACCAACACAAAGCAGTATGACGATGGAGAGGGTAGATAATGAATGCTGACACGATCTCCTGTACTGTCACAGTGTCCTTCGTCCTCTCTCTCCTTTTACTTCTGTTTTTTTTTTCATTTTCCTCTCATTTTGTTTGCCTTTGTCTCTCTATCTCCTCACTCTCCCTCTTATGGGTGGACTGCCTATTCCCTACATCTTCGCCATTGTTTTTTCATGATTCTGCAGCTTAATATTGCAATTAAGTAGTTCCTTTGGTTGAGTCTCCACAGCTCCGATTGCACTGTTTGCACTGACGATTCTAGTCTGGCTAGTCCTCTCATGAGAGACAATTATCCTGCATGCATTCCAGGTTACAGAGGTTAAGTAAAAATTGAAATAAATTAATAAGCTATGACATGATTCTCCATTATCTTAGAGGGGAAAATAAGTGAGATGCAGCCAGGCTTGGCCAGTAACCTCCTTGTTAACTATTAACCTCCTTGCGGTCTGTTCCTGTATTGAGATATAGTTAGACACTGATTCATTTTGACAGGATGACCTTCCCTAGTGGGACAGGATGAGCAAATCGACTGCTTTCAGTGCCCCCCCCCTGCCCCGTCTGTCCTCAGCCCTACCCTACTGCACACTCTGTTTTCCTTATATCTATGTCTGCCCTTCTCTCTCTCTCTCTCGCTCTCTCTCTCTCTCACTCTCTCTCTTTGTGGCTTACTCTCCATCTACCCACTATGTCCTTATGTCTAATTGACATACTGCCTCTATTTTCTCTGGTCATCTATGGATCTAGAATCAGATTCGGGATCAGTTTTATTGGCCAGTAGGGATGCCCCCCGAAACCCGGTTCTAAACGGGAACCGGTTCTAAATTAGTAAAAACGGGAGCATTTTTAAGATCCGACGTTTTCGGTTCTGCTATCGGTAGTCGGTAGGTACTCGAGAAATCATGGAGTGAGATTTATATTGTGGCAATTGTGTTTTTCGAGGAATTTAAACGTCGCGAACATAATCTTGTTCGCCGTTTTCTCCATCTCTCTGTCTCCCTCTCTTACTGCGCGAGGGGCGGGGCTGTGCTGTGTTCCACACACTCGCTCACACACGCACAGACAGCTCTGCTCAAGTGCTCATCATGGCGGAGAGAACTAAACGTTCAAAAGGTTTCGGTGTATTTTTCAAAAGTCGATGACAACAACGCTCGTTGCCACAAGTGCAACAAATCATTTGCCAGTAAGGGTGGCAATACAAGCAATCTGTCGAAACATCTTTTGTCGAAACATGGTATTAATCTGCAGAAATGCGGAGTTTTCGACTGCTTTGCTCGTAGTGTTCCATCCACGTCCACTGCAGGTAAGCCGTATGAGCCATAGATACGGAGTTAGCTAGGCTAATAACGAATTATTACGAATAGGCCAATAAATAAAATATAATTGCTTAGCTAATTGTTTAGCTACAAATATATAAGCCATAGATACGGAGTTAGCTAGGCTAATAACGAATTATTACGAATAGACTAATAAATAAAATATAATTGCTTAGCCAATTGTTTAGCTGCAAATATTTGAAAGATTTCACAACTTTTTGTAGATTGTCAGACTGAGGCTGCAGCCACCATGTCCCAGCCCACCCCTCCTCCCTCTACCACCACCGGTCCCAGCCAAGCCCAAAGTCCCCAGTATGAAAAATTAGGTATTTTATGGATGCTACTAATTGGCTTTATCCAGAGTTGAAACAATGAAAGGGCTGGCAAGGGCTCATGGACCACACACGGGGTTGTTGTTGTTGTTGGAGTTGTTCCTCTGGGCGCAGCATGAAGGCAGCAGCCCACTGCTCCTAGCTACACAGATCACAGCTAGGATGGGTCACTTTGCAGTAACTGAATTTCCCCAAGGGGATTAATAAAGGAAACTTAATTAATTAATTAAAAAAAGTTAATCAAACTTGTGACCTCACCTGTAGAGCTCAGTCTGTGTAACATCTAGCCACTCTCTAAAACGAATATCTGAAGACTAAATTCCGTGACGATGGAAGTGATGCTTTGCATCTCACAAGACATTGAGACACCTACACCATATAGGACCTCTACTAAACACACACACACAACCACACACATACACACACACACACACACACACACACACACACACACACACACACACACACACACACACACACACACACACACACACACACGGTGGTCATTCGGGGGCAGGTATGACTGTCCTTCCTCTTGGTCCCTCTGGTGGGCGTACAGGCCAATCCTGGGGCTGCATAATGGGAGGACACCTGCGCGTGACAGCTTTTTACGTGGAGTGGCTGATGCGCCTGCCACCACATGGACCTTGGCAGGGGGTGGCAAGAGTCCAATGTCTTTGTTGGATCGTGCTTCATCTGGAACCTCCCCCTTGACCTATTTGCCTTGGATGACCCGACCAGGAGCCAAGCTCCGGACGGCACAACTCTTGGGATCACTGGTATATGCAAGCTTCTCCACCATGGCAAGGTGGCGATCCAGGAGAAGACACACACACACACACACTTTTAGAAATGCTACACTAATAACTGCCTCACATTAGCACTAACACAGCAGAACAACCTCCTCAGCAGGGCCCTCTTCTTCATATGGCCTCTCATCTTCCTCCCACTCACACCATCAAATATTAAACACGATGACAATTACCCCTCCTAAACCCCTACAGCATTACTCTCTCTCTCCATCGCTCTCTGTCTCTCTCCCTCACTCTAACACACACACAAACACTGAGGCTGAGGTAAGAGGGGGCAGGGTCCAGCGCTGGAGGCAGAAAGAGAGAAACACGGAGCGGTCTGGTTCATGAACCACATTAAACTTGTACTGCAAGTAGCCTTTGGTCTGTTTAAGTGATGTGGAGCTGTGAGGCTACTACACTGAAAACTAACCAAGCTTCTATATTGATTATTACTTTGTGATATGATACTTTTAGGTAAAACATGTATTTCCACAAAAAGTCATCTAAACACACATAATGCAACTCTTCAGCATCTTGTATTTTCAGCTTTTTTAAACATATTTAACAATTTTATGCCATTTCCAGAACCTGTGAATGACCACTTTCCCAGTGCTTCCCTATGAAATCTCAGTATTGTTTCCCCCCACAGGGGTTAGGTGTTGAGGGGGTCAGAACCGTCGCATGGGCTGTGCGAAGTGTCTGACCGTACAGGGCCCCACACCTCTAGGGCCCCGTGCCTCGCCTGCAATCCTGCAGCCCCCCCCCCTTTTCTCCCCAATTGTGCTTGACCAGTTACCCTGTTCTCCAAGCCATCCCGGTCACTGTCCATCCCCTCTGCCAATCCGGGGAGGGCTGCAGACTACCACATGTCTCCTCCGATACATGTGGAGTCGCCAGCCACTTCTTTTCACTTGACAGTCAGGAGTTTCACCAGAGGGATGTAGCGCGTGGGAGGATCACGTTATTCCCCCCAATTCCCCCTCCTCCCCGAAGAGGCGCCCCGACCAACCAGAGGAGGCCCTAGTGCAGCGACCAGAACACATACCCATATCCGGCTTCCCACCCGCAGACACGGCCAATTGTGTCTTCGGGATGCCCAACCAAGCTGGAGGAAACACAGGGATTCGAACTGCTGATTCCCGTGTTGGTAGGCAATGTAACAGACCGCTCACAACAAAGTACAAAGAGTTACAACAACTTCAACTTGAAAAAAGACTTGAAAACTCATAACAATCCATTCAATTAACTGCAAAAAATAAGTCAGCATCAGCATTATATTTAACATGCATGCGCCTGCGTATGACATCACGTCACTGAGATACAGCCCACACACAGTCCATTCAGTAGGCGTCCGGGTAGCGTAGCAGTATAAGTTTGATTTATTATTATTATTATTATACAAATTTCCTTTAACTTCATGCCATAATACAATATAATAACCGGGCCCATTCCTTGGGCCTAGGGTTAGAATGAGGTAGAAGTCTATTTGATGGAGAGTGCCTTTCTTAGGATATGAGATGTTTATTATTATTATTATTATTATTATTATTATTACGTTGCCTACTAACACGGGGGTCAGCGGTTCAAATCCCCGTGTTACCTCCAGCTTGGTCGGACATCTCTACCGTTACAATGGGAGATCCAGCTCATCGTCTTCGCTATCCTCCTCCCGGAACTCCCATTGTAACGGTACCTTGGGTCTCGCATCTCCATAGCTAGCGCCTCCATAGCCAGCTCCAGTCGGTTCAAAAGCTTCTCTCCCCCGCGTGGATTACCAGTTATTAATCCCACTTCGGACACCAGTGAAGCGTTTCGATCCATAATGAGGCCCGAAGACACGACGTCAGGTCAATCGGTGAGTTTTATTGCCCTTTTTTATTACACCCACGACTCGCACTAGCTGCTCGCCACGCAGACCAAAACATGAAGACGCCCACCTCCTCTAGACTCCCGCTCAAAGACCATCCCCCAAAAAGCCCACCCCCATTCATTGCTAGGTTACCTGATATGCTACAATTGGCTGTGTCTGCAGGTGGGAAGCCGGATGTGAAGAGTAGGATAATTGGTCAAGTACAATTGGAGAGAAAAGGCGGGGGGGGGGGGGGGCAGTCCATTCAGTAAAGAAGTTTGCCGCCATCTTCCCCGGAGCCAAAAGTGTGCGCATTTATCAAGTAAGTACATTTTAATTTAATATATGCTGTTCATTTGTGGGCAATGCGAAACAATCGGCTAGTCTCTGTCTCAGACGGTCCGTCGCCATAACTTTTGATGCATATTTTGTTTTCTTCTTGCTTTTTGGGAATACGTTAGCTGTGCAAACAACTGTGGTGGCCCGCCATAGTCTAATTTATTTCACCATAGATTCATAATGAAAATATTCATACACTTGTTATAATAACATAACGCTGTGTTTTGCACCGTTGTTCAGCAAATCATCTCACTCCCAGTCAATCAGACAGTCATCCCTCCCGCTGTAACGTGCACGCCGTCCCAAACTCAGACACACAGGGGCCAAGGTTTTTCCTCCATTGTAACTTGCAGCACTAGTATTTTTCACAGCGCCTTAGCTGAATGAAAAGAAAAAGAAAACTATGTTGAGAGTTCTCCACCACGTTTTGTTGTCATTTATGGTCACGTTAGCTTCTCTGTCCTGTCCTCTGCGTGTTTGACCGAGCGGACAGCAGACAAGAGACCGCGGTGGGGACAGTGAAACAGGTGAGGTGACGGTAACAAATCGAGTACAAAGTAGAAAAGTAAAATTTCCACCTGCTTTGCCTGCAGGATTTGTTGCCTCATAACCACAGCGCGTAGCTAATTTTTACGAACAAGCTAAAACAAAAGCTGTATGTAGCCTAACTGTTCATCTTAGTTTGCCACGACTCTTAAAATTTGGCAAAGTTCTTGTAAACTGGGCTGCTGAGATAGCACCCCCTCCTCTCTCTGCCAGCAGTAACGTTACCAACAGAGGGAACACAGAGGAAAGGAGGAAGGATCACTGATACTGACTGATGTCTTCTTCATTCTTTATAAACGTCATTCAGTATTGTGATTTTGTGAGACTATGGTGGGTGACCCTCAAACCCTCTGGGGGGGTCCGAGGTATGCTCCTCCAGAAGAAAATGTTATAATATTTGACTAAATATTATCAATCAATCAATCAGTAATAAGAATAAGAATAATAGGAATAATAATAATAATTTTATTTATATAGCACCTTTCTAAAACAATGTTACAAAGTGCTTAACAAAACAAAACAAAAACAGATAAAACCAGACAAGGCAGGAATAAGAGTAAGATCAAATAAGAGTAAAAATAAAAACAGTAAAAATAAAAACAAATATCAAACATTCGTAAACGCTTTCATAAAAACAAAAGTTTTAAGACGAGATTTAAAAGAAGCTAAAGACTTAGTTCGTCTTACCTCAGCAGGAAGAGCGTTCCGTAGTGTGGGGGCTCTAACAGCTGTGTTCGAATTACGTGGGAGCCAATGGGAGCTTAGCTCCCTTGAAAGCTGTAAATCTAGATCTGTGGGGGTCTCTAACAAAATATTTTAAAAAACATTATTTGATCACAAATAATGTATCTTTCAGTGTTATTATGATTCTTTATGTTAGTGAAATTAATTGTTTTCAATAAATATGTTTTCGAAAAGTACTACCCACCATTATTCGTCCGTGAATAGGACATTTGGCTGCACTTCACCACCGAGACACTGTGGGGCGCTGTAGGATAGCCTAAACCAACCTTGGTTTTGGGAAACTCGGTATGCTTGAAACGTTGACAAGGGCGGCCAAGGTGCGGAGATGGAACGTTATTAATGTTGTCTTAATATTGTCTTAGCTAATTACATCAGGTAATGTGCAATATTTTTCACCATGCCTCCTCCTCGGCCACCAAAAAGACAGCTCGCTGCAAGCCTGCTGGACTTTGGTTTTAACAGCTCAAAAGCTAAAAAAAGTTGCTGATTCAGAAAAAGTCAGCGACGTTAACGTTAGCTCGGCTGCTGCTAGCAACATTTCTGAAGAGGACTCGACCACCACTAACGTTAACGAGGTAAGGCTTGATCAAGTCATTTTGCATTTTCTACAGAAAAGCATGGCTAGCTAACACTCTTCCAGATTAATTTTGAATTTCCCGTTTAGTTAGCAGTGTTTAGTATACGTTAATGTGCGTTTATGTAAACTAACATTATGCCTTCCTATAGGTTCGCCTGGGCTCTAATGTTGGTACAACTACTAACGTCGGGAGTGGGACCATAGATGGATACGTTGGACTTCCTTGTCACTGGCCACTGTGCCATGCATTTGCCATTTACGTGTGTGAGTGAGTGTTAGTGATCTCGACTCTCGAAGTAAGCAACTAATTGTCCTTGATTTTAACATGGCAACTGTTTTTTGTTTTGTTTTGGGTAAAATAAAAATATTGTTTTATATTTTATATATAATAGGCCTATATAATATTTTGTGTTTGGTAAAATATACCAAAGTTTGGTAAAACATACTCAAAGTCCTCAACTACAGTTTAGTAGTAGGCCTAGTACCTGGTTCTAGGGCATTAGGCTAAACATTCGATTTGCTTGACACGGTGCTCGTGTCAGTGCTTATCCAGTCATACACTGTAATAAAAAAAAAGTCCCATTGCTGTGGGCATGAATTGAGTGCATGCATATGTTTTTTGCCCCGTTTTTGGAGACCCCCACGAAGCTGAGTTTATAATTCGAACCCTGTCTAACAGTAAAAGCCCGATCACCCTTTGTAACCAACTGAGACCTAGAAATAACTAGCAGGGCTCCATCTGCAGACCTTAATGGTCGAGGGGGGGGCATACCAAGTCAAATAAATCACAAATGTATAAAGGAGCGATACCATTTGAAGCCTTAAAAGTGAGCAGTAAAATTTTAACATCAATTCGAAATATAACAGGGAGCCACTGCAGGGAGGCAAGCACAGGAGCGATATGGTCATGCCTCCTTGTCCCTGTAATGAGCCGAGCAGCGGCACTTTGTACCAACTGCAGATGGTGGAGTGAAAGATAAAAAGCGTGTACAACTTTTTGCAAATCGGCAATTGATAAAAATGACCAAATTTTGGAGATTAGCTTGAGTTGGAAAAAGCATGACTGATTGTCAAAACTGAGGTTAACATCAAATACTACCCCAAGATTCCTAGCAGCCTGTTTAAGACTACCTGACAGACCACCAAGATTAGTAGCAAACGGACTGATGGAATTTTCAGGACCAAACAGAAGGACCTCAGACTTATTATCATTGAATTTAAGAAAATGTTTGGACATCCAGGATTTAATGTCGGTGAGGCAAGCTGTGAGATTTAATAGGGCACTAGGATCAGTGGGTTTTAGTGGTATGTATAACTGAGTGTCGTCAGCATAAAAATGGTAGCACACATGGTGATTTTGAATGACCTGGCCAAGGGGCAGCATGTATATAAAGAAGAGGAGGGCCAAGAACTGAGCCTTGAGGGACACCACAACTCAACTGAGCCACTGAGGAGGTAGAGTTACCCAGAACAACAGAAAAAGTTATGTTGGTGAGGTAAGAGTGTAATAAGTTATGAGCTGAGCCCTTGATGCCAACCCAAATTTCTAAGCGATGTAGGAGTATGTTGTGATCAACCATGTCAAAGGCAGCACTTAAGTCCAAAAGAACTAAAATTGAGCAGTCACCTCTGTCTGCATTCAGCAGAAGATCATTAGTGACCTTAACTAGAACTGTCTCAGTACTATGAAGTGCTCTAAAACCAGACTGGAAACTATTAAAAACAGAATTTGTGTTCATAAAAGAAATCAACTGAGAAGAAATTACTCTCTCCAGAACCTTAGATAAAAAAGACAATTTGGAGATTGGCCTGTAGTTACTTAGGGACAGGGGGTCTAAATTAGGTTTCTTCAGCAATGGGTGAATGATGGCATGCTTAAAACTGTCTGGGAAAGAACCAGAGGCCAGAGAATTATTAAGAATTTGAAGAATAACGGCGCTGATAGTGAAAAATACCTCCTTGAGTAGCTTAATGGGAAAGATACCTAGGATGCAGGAGGAGGAGCTCATATTGGAGACTGTAGTCTCCAACACTGAAATTGTACTTGGTTGAAATTGGGTGAAAGAGGCAGAATTAACACGGGAAATTCAATGAAAAGAGCGTGGCTGGGTTTGGGACCTAATATTATCCACCTTGTTTACAAAATGAGTGAGAACAACTCAACATCCAGTTCAAAAAGAGAAGTGGAGGGACCATTAATGACAGAATCAATTATCCCGCAGAGAACTTTAGGACTGTGGTTATTTCTCAATATTAGTTCGGAGAAGTACGCTGATCTTGCGTCCTTAACTGCCTTCTGTTAAATTAACATTTGGTTTTAAGGGTGTTATGTGTTAATTTGGACTTGTTGGCCTTCCATTGTCGTTCTGTTTTTCTACAAAGTCTTCTAAGGGCACGGGTGTGATCATTCAGGCAGAGGAGGTTATTTAATTTTTGTTTCCTAGTTTTAAATGGTGCAATTTGGTCGAGGATGGATTGGCACTGATCATTGAATGAATTTAATAGTGCCTCTGCATTGAGCGGTGATAAAGAGGGATTAAAGGAAGAAGAATTAAAAGCATAACAGAATTTAACTGCAGAGTCAGCGTTAAGAATGCGAGATCATGTTTTAGGATGATGACTAGGAGTAGCAAGCTGTAGTAGGACTTTGAAAATGGTAGTTTTATGGTCAGAAACTGGCATATGCACCAAATTGAGACATTCGAGAAAGAAACCAGAGGACAGTACAAGCTCTAAAATGTGGCCTTTGGAGTGTGTGGCCCCTTTAACAGATTGAATGAGGTTAAAAGAATCTACTACAAGATCCAAAAAATGTGAAGTCAGGGAATGGGAAGAACAGCACACATGCATATTAAAATCACCAAGAATAAGCACCCTATCAAATTTTGGCATGACAATGGATAAAAGGTCAGAAAACTCAGAGATAAAGCTAACTGTATTAGGAGGCCTATAAATTAAGATGCAGAGAAAAGGGGAAGGGCCAGTAATTAAAAAACATAAAACCTCAAATGAGATAAAATTACCAAAATTAACAGGATGGCACTTAAGACCTAACGTATAAAAAACAGCTAGACCACCCCCTCTACCAGAGGGCCTGGGAATGTGAAAATATGTAAATTCAGGGGGGCTAGCCTCAGTCAGCAGAACAGTGTCCCCTGGGAACAGCCATGTCTCAGTAATCATAAAAAGTCCAGTTATTGGAAACAATAACATCATAATGATAAAGGACTTATTACCCAGAGATCTCACATTAAACAGGCCAAAATTGTTTGTTGTCACAGCAGAATTAACACCAACAGGAGTACAACAAATAGGATGCAAATTGCAGATATTTGCTCCAGATAATCAGTTGTTGTTGTTTCTGCTATTAGATACATCGTATGGGTGAGAGTTACAGTGTTTGATAATAGCCTGTATGGGGAAAATTCCCGGCGAGAGGATCAAAGAGAGATGGGGCCAGCGGGGGGAGACAGCAGGCTGAACAGTACCTTCAAGTTGCATTTTATATAGCGCTTTTCTAACTGCAACAGCCACTCAAAGCACTTTACAATTAAGTAATTCACACACACACACACACACACACACACACACACACACACACACACACACACACACACACACACAAATCCTCTCTACACACCTGATCCCACTAATCAACCAGTAGAGTCTTTGCTGAGGAACTTGATTAGGATACACTGCTTGGTTGGAACAAAGACCTTCACCCACACCGGCCCTTTCTGGATAAGATTGCCTATCCCTGATCTAGGACCTGGGTCTGCTTCTTTTTTTTTTCTTTTGGGGGGGTGGTTCACACACAAATCCTCTCTAATATCTTATCAATACCACAATGGGAAAGATCTTTTGAGTTTACTATGGCAAGCAGCAAGCAGGTGTCTTTTCACATTTTCTCCTATGAGGGAAAACTAGGAGTGAAGACATAGGGAGCCAAAAGCCCGCCATCAAGCTGGTACAGAGAGTGGGCTCGGTAAATCAGAGTTTTAAGTGTCCTGGGTATGACAAGGTCGAGTGGCTAACGGGGAGTGTGCTAACAAACCGCTCATATTGTTGGCCTTACGTGATGTTTAAGTGTGCTGCTGCAGGAGATGGGTGTTCTTCAAAGTTTGCAAGAGATGGATTTGAGGATCTACGAAATTTTGACAGCTCTGTTAAGCTTCCTGAAAAATCAAAGGAGCATGTCATTGCAGCCATGCAATTAAGTCTGTTGGGAAATTTGAGGACTGATACTCTGATTGATGAAGGCAAGCGTCTCCAGTTGGCAAAGCATAACAACACGGTCCAGAAAAACTGTGACATTATGAAAAGGTTGATTGATTCAGTGTCATTATTGGGTTGTCAGGAACAGGCATTTAGGGGCATGATGAGAGTGAAAAGTCTCATAATAAAGGAAACTACAGAGAGATGGTATAAGTGTTTTCCCGCTATGATGATGTTCTGGCTGCTCATTTGAAATTGTCCACTGTGTTTTCTGGGATGTCTAAGACCATACAAAATGATCTGATTAAAGCCAGGAGGAGATTAAAGTGAGATTGCCACTGCACTTTTTTTTTCTTTTTTTTTCTTTTTTTTTTTTTGTGGTTGCTTCACCAAAAATTTTGGTCAGCAGCTGCCACTGGTATAGACAAATCACAAAGTCAGATATGATTGACTGATTTCACAACGGCCCATGTGCCACATGAAAATGGGGGCCAATAATTGGCTTGTTTAGTCCAGTATTTTTTTCCCTTTACAAGACCTGTGAAATGGAAATCAGCATCGACTGATATCCATAAACGCTGTCAGCAAAGACTCTCCATCATTCATAAACTCAAGGCACCTTCTGTCGAACCTCACCTTCTCTTGCCACTGTACAAAAGTATAATTCAGCCCATACTACTTTACCGCTCCCCCTGTTTCTTCACCAGCTTAACAGTCACCAATAGGAACTGGCTCATCCACATCTCGCACAGTGCATCCAAAACCATTGGCCTTCCCAACCTATCAGACCTCAATAGCAAAGCCATGAGAGGTAGAACACTAACCTTAACTTTGCCTGAACACTACATATTTCCAATTCAGGGGCCAGTTTTACAGACAGAAACATGGCTGTGCAATGGGCTCACCAGTATCGCCCATTGTGGCCAACTTATATATGGAAGAGGTAGAACACAGGGCCCTGAACTCCTTCAGAGGAACACCTCCGAGCCACTGGTTCAGATATGTGGACGACACATGGGTCAAAATCCAAACACAATAGGTGCAAGCGTTTACGAAACACATCAACTCAGTGGACAAGAACATTAAGTTTACAACGGAAGATGTAAAGAACAACAGTTTGCCCTTCTTGGACTGTGATGTCCACATTGGGGAAGACAGGAGCCTCCACACTGGGGTTTACAAGAAACCTACACACACAGACCAATATCTACTTTTCGACTCACACCACCCTCTGGAACACAAACTGAGCATCATCAGAACTTTGCAACACAGAGCTGACAATGTGCCCAGCAGCACTCAGGCCCAACGAGAAGAACACAAACACCTGAGGGGAGCTTTAAAAACCCGCAGCTACCCCAGTTGGACCTTTGTAAAAATTGCAACACGTTCCAAAAAGACCAACCAGGTGAGCAACGAGGAGAAAAGGAACAGAAGGAATAGCACAGTCATCCCGTATGTTTCTGGGGTCTCCGAGAAACTAAGGGGAATTTTCAACAAACACCGCATCCCGGTATACTTCAAACCCAGCAACACACTCCGACAAAGACTGGTTCATCCCAAAGACCGTGTACCACACACCCGGAAAAGCAATCTGGTGTATGCTGTACAATGCAATGAGGATTGCACTGACCTATACATAGGAGAAGCCAAACAACCACTACACAAACGCATGGCCAAATACAGAAGGCCAAACTCCTCAGGACAAGACTCAGCAGTCTATCTACACCTAAAGGAGAAGACACACTCCTTCGAGGACAGCAACGTACACATTTTGGACAGAGAAGATAGATGGTTTGAAAGAGGGGTGAAGGAAGCCATCTATGCAAAACTGGAAAAACCATCCCTCAACAGAGGAGGAGGTCTGCGACACCCCCTATCTCCCACTTACAATGCCATCCTTTCATCTCTACCCAGGAGACTCAAGAAGCCTAGCCTCCAAGAACAGTCAGTCACTAACGGCTCCAACGACTCTCATGACCACTGAACAATGAAGTCGAAACTAACACCTCCAACGACCGTCGCTGCTAAACAAATGCAAATCAATAGCTCCGATGGCGAAGGGCGCGGCTGGACATTGGATCACAAAGAGCCACGCATATCAATAGCTCTGACTACGACCCATAGAGGATAAATTCTGAGTCTCATCACCAGTCAGTCAGACTAGCTTCGTCTAGTCAGAAAGGCACGAACTGAGGAAGCCTCTTGGATGAGAGGCGAAACGTCTTCACGGATATATACCGAGTCCAGTTGCACTTGATTCAACTCCTTTGGATAACCTTAACTCAGGATACCCTCACCCCTTAATCCATTCTTCACCTGTCTCCATCTGGTCTCAGGTACAGTTCCCTCACCTGGAGACGGCATGCTTTTAAAAGAAGTCTTGTTCCTTCTGCCATTTAAGTTATAAACTCACTAAACCTCTAAAGCCTTACGTTAATGTATTGCTGTCCATACATATATGTCGTGTGGTATGTATATGTATACATGTATTCACTGTATGTGAGGCTTTGTACAAAGGGTCATAATAAATCTCTTGTACAAAGGGTCATAATAAATTTCCTATTGAAGGATAATAAAGTATATATATATACCTATCTATCTATCTATCTATCTATCTATCTGGGGAGAAGTGTCCAGCACATGTTACTCCACTGTCCCTATCCCTCCTCTGGCTCCCAGTTGCTGCCCGCATCAAATTCAAAACCTTAATGCTTGCTTGCAAAACAGCAACTAAAACGGCTCCCACCTACCTGAACTCCCTCATTCGGGTCTACACTCAGTCCCGCTCACTACGCTCTGCCAATGAAAGGCGCCTGGTACTTCCACCACAATGGGGCCCTAAGTCATTATCTAGACTCTTCTCTTCTATAGTTCCCTAGTGGTGGAACAAGTTACCAAACTCCATTCGATTTGCTGAGTCCCTCTCCATCTTTAAGAAGCTAAACACCCAGCTCTTTCACAAACACCTCCACAACTGATGGTATTAATAAGAATACACCAACACCCCCCCCCCCAAAAAGAAAAGCTGCTATGCACCCTATGCATTGCCTTTGTGCCCTGCCTGTTAACACCTATATGTCCTATTGGAGTAGTTTTTTGGCACTTACTTGCATTGTTGTCTCTTGACTAGATCCTTGCTTGTGTTGTATTAATGCTCAGATGTACGTCGCTTTGGATAAAAGCCTCTGCTAAATCAAACTGTAACAATATAACATTCTATCTATCTATCTATGAATGTCATTACACACTCTACTATCAATGGAAAGACTAAGCAAGTGCCATTTTCTAAAATATAAGACCTCTAAATAAAGAATCAACTGACGTCAACCACATCCTTTGAGTTTTTTAGGTCCAGAAATACGGGCACACATACACACACCATCACACACACTATCTCCGCAGTGGACACAGAATTGTGCTGACAGCAGAGTTGTGTGAGGTAGTTGACCATACGCATATATGCAAGCACACACACACACACACACACACACACACACACACACACACACACACACACACACACACACACACACACACAAACTCTCTTTCTATACCCCCACAGTAGGCTGACAGCAGAGCCTCTTAGTAACTCCCCAAGGAGTGTGGCGGTAGGAAGGTAAACCTAAAGAAGGGGGTGGTGGAGGAAAAGAGGACAGAGGGAGAGAGAGAGGGAGTAGCAAGGAAAGGAGAGGAAAAGACAAGATAAAGAGGGAAGAGAAGAAGAAAAGAGAAGAAATTAAAAGAAGATAAGAAGACAGAGCTACAACAGACAGACTAAACCTCATATAGTGTTGGCAGTGATGTTTATCAGTAAGGGGTTTGTGAGAGAGAGAGATAAAACAATTAAATTAGGCGGGCAGGGGTGGGTGCTGAAAAGAGAGAGCGAACCAGAGAGAGAGAGAGAGAGAGAGAGAGAGAGAGAGAGAGAGAGAGAGAGAGAGAGAGAGAGAATTATCATGATGGTGGGGAGAGAGAGGGGGACATTAAGTTATTGCTTGAGGATGTAGAAGAAAGGCAGAGAGAGAGAAAGAGAGAGAAATTACATTAGAGGTAGATGGCTGGAAAAAAGGGAGACACTCCAGACACTATGAGGGGTGGGGGTGGTAGAGAAAGAGGGCAATCAGAGAGAAGATGAACCAAGGGGGAGGGCATGAGAAAATGGAGATGGCAAGAAAACATTAGAGAAGGAAAAGAGACTTGGTGGGAGGACAATACTCTAAAAGGAAACACACTAGGAATATCCATGTTTATCTAGAAAAGAGTATTTGAGAATACCTACTGTATAGGAATAAAAATTGGACACAAGAGTTAAAGGCTTTACATGATAGTAGGTATCTACTATGCAGAGGGCAAAAAGTAAAAGCTAACATTTCAACAAACTGGTACATTTTCGGACACTGGATCTACAATACTCACACCCTTAGTATTGTCTTGATAAGAATCATTGTGTACAACAATCTATGTTTCAAACCCCACCTTAACAAGGTGACTAAGACAGAATTCTTTCATCTTTGAAATATTGCCAAGGTTCAACCATTCCTAACCTGGCTGGATGAAAAACTCATGTGTGTCTTCAAGTCAAGCAATGAGACCCTTCCCTTAAGGGTATCCCAAATAAAGACAGTTCAGAATTCTGCTGCCAGACCTTTAACAAAAACAGAAGGAACACAGCGAAAACCAAGATGTCTGCGACTGCGATAGATTAATCTTTAAAATAGTTTATTTCCAAGTTTATTCCGGAAAAGTTCATTCCAAGTTTATTTTCAAGTCAATTTTCGGAGCTCAGTGGGCCAAAAGAAAGCCGCTAGCCTTACAGACAAGGTTGAGGAGATTAAGAAATCTCTTGACTTCTTCTCGACCGAGATGGGAACAGTCACCGCTCAACAAAAGAAGATCTTGGAACTGATGGATCAAGTCCAGTCACTCAAGAAGCAAAACGCGGAAAAAGAAGGATAAAATCTCTGGAGAACTGAGTGGTCGTCCTTGAACAGTACTCCCAGATAAATTATCTGATTATCATCGGCCTAAAGACCAGACATCGGACCAACACAGCAGTGGCTTCTGAGGACAATGCAGCCTGGAGCAGGGCTAATGCCTCCCAGGATGAGAGGGAATCACTGGTACATAAAGTATTTGGTTTCCTGGATAGCAAGGGCTTTTCTGTCAACAGCAGGGACATCGAGGCTTGTCACACTCTGCCCATCAAAAACAAAACTACAACGCCAGCTTTAATTATCCACTTCAACAACAGGAAGAAAAACAGGAGCTTTTCAAACAAGGATGGAAATTAAAGGGGTCTGACGTGTACATAAATGAACACCTCACCAAGAAAATGCGGATATTTCAAGGAGAGCACACATACTAAAGAGACAGAGCAAGATCCAGGGTACATGGACAGCAGGCTGCAAAATATTCATTCAGCTGAATGGATCGACACCAATGGCAACTAAAGTGCTTATCATATGGAACGTAAATGAACTGGACAAGTTTGATGTATGAAAGCTGGAAGACCAATCACTACAAGGTGACAGGATGAAAGCATGAAGATCTTCTCATTCTGTTTTACTCAGCCATTATCGAGTCCATCATAAAATCTTCTATTACAGTATGGTATGGTGGCACGGACAGTCAAACATGGAAAAAACTGCAGCAGATGGTGAATAAGGCATCCAAAATAAAAGGCAACCCATTCTCCTCAGTTGAATCTCTACATACTCACCGGACTGTAAAGCGAATAAAGAAGATCCTCTTCGACCCCTCACATCCTGCTCATCACCTCTTCCAGCTCCTTCCCTCGGGGAGGCGCTACATGTCACTGTCCACTAAGACTAAACGCGTCACAATTTTTTTGGGGGGAGGGGTTCCCCCTTTTTCTCTTTCTCCCCAATTGTATATGGCCAATTACCCCACTTTTCCGAGCCATCCCGGTCGCTGCTCCTCCCCCTCTGCCAATCCTGGGAGGGCTGCAGACTACCACATGCCTTCTCCGATACAAGTGGAGTCGCCAGCCGCTTCTTTTCACCTGACAGTGAGGGGTTTCACCAGGGGGACATAGTGCGTGGGAGGATGATGCTATTTCCCCCAGTTTCCTGTCTCCCCTGAACAGGCACCCTGACCGACCAGAGGAGGTGCTACTGCAGCGACCAGGACACATACCCGCATCCGGCTTCCCACCCGCAGACATGGCCAATTGTGTCTGTAGGAATGCCCGACCAAGCCGGTGGTAACACAGGGATTCGAACCGGCAACCCCCGTGTTGGTAGGCAACGGACTAGACCACCACAGCACCCGGACGCTCTCAGCTTTTTTCCCAGAGCTACCAGGACTCTGAATTCCTCCCTATAGTTCCCTCCTCATACACCACTGATCTGGCATGCATACTACCATTCACCTAATTGTTGTGCGTAACATGTTTGTTTCTGTTATTCTGTAACTGTATTGTTTGTGATAATATGTATAGTGTCTGCTGTTGTCTATGGTTGTATTGTGCTGCAGAGTTTAACGTGTACCAAAAACAAATTTCACCGGCCTTGGTCGTGTGGCTAATAAAACAATTTTATCTAATCTAATCTAATCTAATCTAATAACATAACAAGGTAACTGAACTCACGAAACACACCCATGTCAAGTTTGGAGAGAAACCACTCATCCATACAATATGAAAAACTGGACTTGAAAACTTTCAAATTTACAGAATATAAATCACAAGACATTGAAAATGACACAACCCTGAGAATAATTTCTACAAGAACACATACAGACATTGTGAATATCAATCAAAACACCAGTTAAAAAGAAATGTAAAAATGGATGGAGCAATATCAATAATTCACAGGAGCCTTAGTTCAAACTTTTTAAAGATCAATCACTGCTTAAGAAAACTGGACAAGAAATTCACAGTAATTGCAATATCTGAGACTTGGCTTAGTGAGAAACAGGCAGCCGTGGTCGAGACTGGAGGATATGAAACGTTTTTCATTTACAGGATACAAACAAAAGGTGGGGGAGTTGCACTGTACATCGATGAAAATTATAAATGCAAATATGTTAGGAATATGTCATTTGTCTTGGCCAATATCATTACAGTAGAAATGGATTTGGAGAAATCAAAAAATATTCTAATAAACTGCATATACAGGAAACCCAGATCTTGTATCAACACATTTAAGTAAAAGCTACTGGAATTGCACAACAACAACAAAAATAATGAGAAAATGGTTTTTGTATGTGGGGATTTCAATATTGATCTGCTAAACCCACAATAACACAATACAACCACAGAATTCATCAATTTAATGTATAGTACCTCAATCACAAGGCCAACTAGAATAACAACACAGTGCTACACTAATTGATAATATATTTACTAATGTTACTGACAAGGAAGTAACAAGTGGATTATTAATAAACAACACAAGTGGTCATCTGCCAGTCTTTGCAGCCATACAGAGCTGTAGTAGGACCAAGAATGACACTAAAACCATCAAAACAACTAGATGACACAAAACTGGAATAATGTTCATGTGGAAGATGTAGATGTAGCCTATGACACATTTCTGTCCACAACAACTGCTCTCTATGAAAAAAAAAGTCCTCTAGTAAATAAAGTAGTGGTATAAAAATATGCTGAGAAACTGTGGCTAACTAAGGGAATATTAATTGCATGCAAAAGAAAAAAATCTGTTATATTAAGAATTGCTCATGGAAAGAACAGCAGAGACCAAACCCCAGATATATAAAAACAAACTAACAGGAATTATGAGAAGCAGCAAAAAGGAATACTGCAGCAAATTACTGGAGGAAAACAAAAACAACATTAAGAATACATGGAAAATATTGAATGGCATTATTAAAAATGGAAGGGGGGAGGTAGGATACCTCGACCATTTCCTGACCAAAAAAAAAAAAAAAAAACAATACAACCACTACTGATATGGCCTCAGCTGCAGATGAGTTCAATAAATGTTTGCCAGTGTTGGTAATGGTTTGGCTAGGGAGATTGCAAAAACTAGTAGTAATGATGGTGTAGAAAGTAAACATATATATGTTAAAGAAACAATATTTATAAGGGGGACTGACGAAAAAGAAATGTTGACACTGTGAAAAACTCAAGCGCAAGACATCCACAGACTGGAATAGTATTGACATGCCAACAGTTAAGATATCATCGAATGTATACTAAAACCCCTGACACATACACGAACCGATGTATTCCCAAGAAAAATTAAAACAGCTAAAGTCATACCAATCTGGAATAAATCTGGAGACAAACATGTACTCTCAAACTATAGACCTGTTTCCCTGCTTCCACAGTTCTCTAAAATACTGGAAAAAAATATTTTATACAAGACTACATGATTTTATCATAAAACATTATGTACACTATGAACAACAATATGGTTTTAGAGCTAGCAGGACAACCTCATTTGCACTGATAGAATTTGTAGAAGAAATTACAAAGGCAATAGAAAATAAAGAACATGTAGTAGGGGTATTTCTGTACTTAAATGGAGACTGACATGCCTTTTCCGAACACATTTTTTAACATTGGGAGTTTGAATCATAACCGAAAATAGGTGTGGTTTTATGAATTCAAAGCTATTGGCTACTGTCTACCTGGGTGGGTGGGGCTCGGTACCGCTCGTCACTTGTTATTTACAAAAAATGTTGAATAGCGAGAGCGAGAGGGGAACCTCTGTGAGGATTACAGTTTCCAGGAGGAGGATTCGGTGATACAAATAACTGTTAGTTAGATAGATAGATAGATAGATAGATAGATAGATAGATAGATAGATAGATAGATAGATAGATAGATAGATAGATAGATAGATAGATAGATAGATAGATAGATAGATAGATAGATAGATAGATAGATAGATAGATAGATAGATAGATAGATAGATAGATAGATAGATAGATAGATAGATAGATAGATAGATAGATAGCAATACGTCGTAGCAAGATCGATAATAAAGTCTCAGCAAAATAGCACAAACTCGAGCAAAGTGGCTAGCAGGAGGGGGTGAAAGAATGGCTTCTCCGTGGTTTTATAGCATCTCGCTACAGACACACCCTATATGAAAATTAACTGGTGTCTACATATCCACCGGCACAACTGGTCATTGGACACTATCTACAGTCAGTCAGAGATCTCTCGAGTGGCCGCAGACGCACTGTTTTGGCAGCTGAATTTCTCTGTGATCACATTCCAACTCGGAACATAGCCTATCAATAGGAATTTTCAGATTTTGATGTCAGTATCACTTTAAAAAAAAGCATTTGACGCTGTAGATCATGGGTTACTAATAAAAAAAATACAAAGATATGGTATCATGGTATGCAGTTACCTACAGAATAGGTACCAATATGTAAAATTACAAAATTTCAAATCACAATTACCGAAGGTTAAGTGTGGGTGCCCCAGGGCTCAGTGTTGGGACCATTGTTGTTCATATTGTACATAAACAATATATGTAAAATGTCAAAAACCCTGAAAACCATTCTATTTGCAACGATACAAGTTTACTCTGCTGTGGAGACAACTTGGAACAACTCTTGGATACAGTGAAAAAGGAATTGAGCAGGATGAAAAGTTTGTTTGATTCAAATGAACTTACACTGAATTTAAGCATAATCTTTGGGAATCGATCTACCAACTCAGACAAGAAACTCATGAATAATGACGTGGAAATCGAAAACGTATCTGAAATTAAATTTCTCTGCGTATTAACAGACAACAAATTAAGTTGGAAGCCGCACATAAATTATATAAAAGCTAGAATATCAAATCAATTGCAATGCTGAACAAAATCATAGATCTGCTAAATCAAGCTTCCCTATATACATTGTACTGTTCCTTCATTCTCCCATACATTACCTACGGTGTGGAAGTGTGGGGGAACACATCCAAAACAAACACAG
Organism: Lampris incognitus; assembly: GCF_029633865.1. Lineage (NCBI taxonomy): Eukaryota > Metazoa > Chordata > Actinopteri > Lampriformes > Lampridae > Lampris > Lampris incognitus. The sequence goes on along the minus strand of NC_079220.1, from coordinate 22,531,298 downwards.
ATCCAATCTTAAACCTCCAAATAAGAGCTATATGAACTGTAAATCTAACAACTTACAAAGAATCAATACATCCACTTTTTATCAAAGTAAAAGCACGAAAATGTAAAGAGTTGGTGGATTTTAAAACTATTCAAATTATGTCCAGCATAATAAATCAACAATTACCTATTAGTGTCCAAGGTATGGCTGAGAGAAATTAAACACAATTTGAGAGGAACCTGCATATTCAAATAACCACCAGTAAGGACAGATGCAAAACATCAGTAAGTTACAACCAAGGGAGTTGGTTTGCAGAATAACTGCAGTGATGAGCTGAAAACATGTGGTACTTTGTCTAAACTAAAAAGACTCTTCAGAAACAAAACATGAAATGGTTATGAAATGGACCAGTGACCAGTTTTGTTTTTTTTCCAAATGGGTTGATATGTTTGAGTCGACTGAGGTAGATGTCATGGACACTGATGGCTGTAAATTGAACTTTTTCTATTATCTGTTTTTAGCTATTATCAATGCATCATACATGCATGAATAGTATAAAGGGGTAGGACTAGAAAAGTTCTCAACTTCTTACCCCTTTTTTAACATCTACTACGACTACCTTCAGCTACTCCCGTTAGGGGTCGCCCCAGCAGATCATCCGTTTCCATTTCTTCCTGTCTTCTGCATCTTCCTCTGTCACACCAGCCACCTGCATGTCTTCCTCACCACATCCATAAACCTCCTCTTTGGCCTTCCTCTTTTCCTCTCCCCTGGCACGTCCATATTCAGCATCCTTCTCCCAATATACCCAGCATCTCTCCTCCACACATGTCCAAGCCATCTCAAGCTTGCCTCTCTTGCTTTGTCTCCAAACCGTCCAACTTGAGCGGTCCCTCTAATATAATCATTCCTAATCCTGTCCTTCTTCGTCACTCCCAATGAAAATCTTAGCATCTTCAACTCTGCCACCTCCAGCTCCGCCTCCTGTCTTTTCGTCAGTGCCGCTGTCGCCAAACCATATAACATAGCTGGTCTCACAATCATCTTGTAAACCTTCCTTTTAACTCTTGCTGGTACCCTTCTGTCGCAAATCACTAATGACACTCTTCTCCACCCACTCCACCCTGCCTGCACTCTCTTCTTCACCTCTCTCCTGCACTTCGCGTTACTTTGGACAGTTGACCTCAAGTATTTAAACTCATATGCCTTCGTCACCTCTACTCCTTGCATCCTCACCATTCCACTGTCCTCCCTCTCATTCAGACATATGTATTCCGTGTTGATCCTACTGACTTTCATTCCTCTTCTCTCCAGTGCATACCTCCACCTCTCCAGGCTCTCCTCAACCTGCACCCTACTCTTGCTACAGATCACAATGTCATCTGCGAACATCATCGTCCATGGAGACTCCTGCCTGATCTTGTCTGTCAACCTGTCCATCACCATTGCAAACAATAAAGGTCTCAGAGCCAATCCTTGACCCCTTTTTTAACATGATCGGTATTATTTGAGTTGCCTATTTGTCATTTACATGTTGCTAATGATTTTGTTTTTATTTGTTTTTATACCTTATGTTTTCTTTAACATGTTCAGTAAAAAAAACAAAAAAAACATTGAATTTGATAGAAATGAATGTTTCCAGTTTTAGCAACACTGCACCAGCTCCCTGTATCTTTCAGAATCAATCTCAAATGCCTTTTACTTTTATATGAAGCTCTAAATGGCTTTGGACTAGCCTACATTCCAGATTCTCTGCTGCCTTATGTTCCTATACAGGCCCTCCGGTACTCCAGTGTTGGCCTGTTAGTCTCTCACAACCCAACAAAAAGAAAACTGAGGACGCAGTCATTTTTAGCTATGCTTCTGAACTGTGCAATACACTTTGCCTGATATCAGACAGAATTGTCAACTGTTACTATATTTACATATTTATATTTCTTTATATTTTTATATTTTAAACTATATTTACACTCACTCCATTTCCATCTTTTAATTTAGCTTTTTAATTAAAACTGCCTTTCATCCTTTCATTTGCACTACTCTTTACTTGATCATCAATTTACAATTTTTACTTTCATTGCCTTGTAATATTTTCCTTTGATCATCTAAATTATTTGTAATATTTTAATCCGTTGTTAATTCTAAAACACTTAAGTGGTTTGAATAGTATTTTTTCCCTGTGATTCCTCTAATTTGTCTGATTCTTTCTGATGTAAATCAATTTGAGCTCCATTTCATGTATGAAATGTGTTTTCTAAATAGTTCAGTATTATTCTTATCACTGATATTAAGTTTATCAGCTGTGCTTTGGAGAAAGGCTCTGTCATCTCCATGGTGAGCAGCACGTCTATAAATACTTAAGGCATTATCCGACGTAGCTACCCTTTTGGTATTCCATATTGGCCATCTAATCAATCTGTGCAGCCTTCTTTGAATGTGTTTACAACTGAACATAATTCTGTCTGTGCACGCCCTTTTTTATGTCAAAGCAGAATCATTTTCGCCAAGGAGTGTTGAGCAGATTTTACAGATTGCTTTGTTTTTTTTGTGCAACCATGACTGATGAGTAATGTAGTCAATTGAAGCAATGAAGTCCTCACTGTGTGCTATATTGATGCTGTCCTGTTCACAGATTTCCCACGGCTCCTACACGTACCAGAATGCATTACACTATATCTTCTGTACCGTTGTCCATAAAATCCTCTGTGCTAGTGTTGTGGGAAGTAATTTCCACCATCGGAAACGTTGCTTAGCTGAAAGAATGAGGGACACCTGGGTAGTGTAGTGGTCTATTCCGTTGCCTACCAACACGGGGGTCGGCGATTCGAATCCCCGTGTTACCTCCGGCTTGGTCGGGCGTCTCTACAGACACAATGGGCCGTGTCTGCAGGTGGGAAGTCGGATGTGGGCATTTGTCCTGGTCGCTGCACTAGCGCCTCCTCTGGTCGGTCAGGGCGACCCCCGGATCGGCAGAGAGGGGGTGGAGCAGCGATCGAGACGGCTCAAAAAGAGTGGGATAATTGTCCCGATACAGTTGGGGAGAAAACAGGGGGAAATCTGAAAAACAAATTAGCTGAAAGAATGAGGATGTGTTTTTTGAACAGTATGTTTAGCGTAGAATAGAGTATTACAAACCCTGCGAGGATTTCGTTTATCAAGCCGCCAATTGACATCACGATACCTCACTTAGCGGCCAGAAAGACTCAGGAACAACTGCAGGTAGGGGGCATCCGGTAGTGTAGCGGTCTATTCCGTGGCCTACCAACACGGGGATCAACAGTTCGAATCCCCGTGTTACCTCCGGCTTGGTCGGGTGTCCTACAGACACAATTCGCCGTGTCTGCGGGTTGGAAGCCGGATGTGGGTATGTGTCCTGGTTGCTGTACTAGCACCTCCTCTGGTTGGTCGAGGCGCCTGTTAGGGGGGGATAGCGTGATCCTCCCACGTGCTACCTCCCCCTGGCGAAACTCCTCACTGTCAGGTGAAAAGAAGCGGCTGGCGACTCCACATGTATCGGAGGAGGCATGTGGTAGTCTGCAGCCCTCCCCGCATTGGCAGAGGGTGTGGGGCAGCGACCTAGATGGCTCGGAAGAGTGGGGTAACTGGCCAAGTGCAACTGGGGAGAAAAGGGGGGGAAATCCCCCCCCCCCAAAAAAAACACAACTGCGGGTATTTTTCATGGCCCTGTTGCAAATAAGGTTGAAAATTGATAAATGTTCCCTTTAAGAGAGAAGGTGGAAGGGGAAAAAATACAGGTAGAAAAAGAAAGATGGGTAGAGAATGAATGAAGGTGCTTGGGGCGGGTGGAGGAAAGTTAATCAAGTGTTGCGGGAGGCATATCTCCTGGACAGCTCCTAGTTTTCACTGTGTGAAAACAATTTTTCTCAGTTTATGTTATTGTGTCCTCACAGTGCTCCATTTCATTGTGCTGAACCAGCAATCTATAAGCCACTCTCATGTCCTAATAGAGAAAGTTCTTCCCAACTTTTATAGGGAGAATCAATTAACTTTAAAAAAAGGTCTCACAGATCAGGATTATTAGCTCTTCCAGATGCATTGTGAGCTTGTGGATGTGAGGCCACTTATGACACACAGGTACTAATTTTCCCAGGTTTCTTAAAGGTAGAACCAGTAGGATTGGTCGGTTGCAGTTTGTAAACACAAAATTCAAAGTTGGTTCCTCCTCCCCGGCTCAAGGTCACCAGAAGGACATGCCCCCTGACCGCAGTTGCCAGAACACATCCCAGTGAACAGGTTCACTCCGCATTGCTCTTCTTCCCCCTCCTCTCCTTCTGTGCTCGCCAGCAGAACACATCCTAGTGAACAGGCTAACTCCGCATTGCTCTTCATCCCCATCCTCTACTTCAGTGCTCGCCAGCAGGTGAAAGTCAACCCCAGATTCACTCTCGTTTTGGAACGAACTTTGCGTTTTGCCTTGCTATGTTTGCATCTTTTCGGCAGTGTCCTCCATTGTCGTAGCTTCCGCTTGGATGCATAATTATGAACATTTTCATAGAGTCCTGTTACCCAAAGGTTAATGCCCAGAAATTTCCTGTACACAGCAAAATAAGAAAATAAGAAAATACAGGGAGAGAACAGGGTTTCTGCAAAAACAGACACCACCACACACGTCTAGTGAGTCATAAATGATGATGACCAGGACAAATGATGAAGAGGGATTATTTTTGTATGAGTCTGTACATTGATTTTTTATTCAATCCTACTCGTTCTACCTTTAAGCACTAACAGACTGCTGGACCTAAAACACAGAAGAAACTACATGTTAATTTTGCAAGCTAGACATTACAAAGAATCTTGAGACTCCCATTTATGCTCACTGGCTAGTTATTGCCATCCTTGTTCACTTGGCAAGTTCATTTCCAGTATTTTCACTGTTCTCTCTTTTTGTCTTTCTTTTACTTTTCAATCTTACTTCAGCTGTTAGATATTGTTTCAAACTCGCCATACAAGAACACAAAAATGGACAAGAATCATTCACTCCACTCTTGAATAGTGTTATGTGCTTTGTATTTTATATGTGAGCACTGAACAAAGACACATTCGTTTTTTATGTACAAACTTATCTGTACTCATCAGTTGCTTCTCCGAGGTCGGGTCGCGGTGGCAGCAAGCTAAGTATGGCATTCCAGACGTCCCTCTCCCCAGCAATGCTCTCCAGTTCCTCCTGGGGAATCCCAAGGCGTTTCTGGGCCAGACTGGACATGTAGTCCCTCCAGCGAGTTCTGGGTCTACCCTGGGGTCTCCTCCCAGTTAGACGTGCCCGAAAAACGGATAACTCCGATTTCTTGTGAAATCTATTAGTGCAGTCTATCGCACAACAGCTCTTTCCCATTTTAGATGCGTTTTCGTTGTATTCAAACTGGACGTTAATGCCACCACTCAGTCTTTTTGCCACTCAGTGCCGCGTTACCGCTGAGTTCCGCATCTGTGACGTCACCTGCATACCCTCTATTGGGGGGGAATAATAAAGACATTTTACTTGTAATTACAAAGGAGATATTTTTTCAGTGTCTATTTCGGTGTGAATTTATTTGAATTTATTTGATAACCATACTAAGCATTTCCTAAGCTTCAATCAAATGGTAGATAAATATAAAGAATCACGTGATCTATTGTGCAGATATGTCCAAATGCAAAGTGCCTTGACTAAATCATTAGGAAGAACTGTTAATTAGATTGTTATCATGTAGGGGCATAGCTTCGAAGATCTGTCATGCTACAGGAACAATTATGTGACTCCTTGATCAAGATCAATAAACATTGGACAGGAGATCTAGCTGTGGACATAATCCCTGTGGATTGGAAGCCATGTCTGGATAACATTAATATAATTTCCAAAGAAATGGGCAATAGGTTTTTTCCACTGAAATGAATACACAGATGGCATCAGACACCACAACAACTGTATAAATGGAACCTATTACCAGTAGATTCTTGCTGGAGCTGTGAAGGAAATTGTGCCTCTATACAGCATTTATTTTGGTCATGTCCAACACTTAAGGACTGGTGAAATAATATCAAAGAGATTATGTTTGAAGTCCTAAACAAAAAGTTCCAAATCTCTGCAAAACTGTCCATCCTGGGCTCAACCCCTGAGCTCCAGGGCCCTGACTTCTCCCCCGAAACAGATGGATTATTTTGGCTCTTACAACTGCCAAACGGATACTACTGAGACACTGGAGGAAGAAACACCCACTCCATTATGAAGAATGGTCTACAACAACGGCACAGTTAGCTGCTTATGAGAGAGTGACATGCTCCCGACTAAATAAGCTTGATCAATCTATGTTTATGAGGGGCCCTTTCACCAACTGGGTAGTTGTAATGTAGTAGTCATCTTGGTAATCCAGTGTTATCAATAGACTGTTGTGCTCATCCTTTGAGAAAATGTCAGTGTAATAGTCTGTTCTTTCTGTTCCTTGTTTTCTATTTTGTGAGTGAGTGGGACTTTAGTTTTGATGGTTTGCCAGTGACGTGACTTGATCCCTGTCTGTGTTATTTCTGTGTTCAAGCTTTCAGTAAAATGTTCATTACAAAAAATAAATAGGAGAATCTGATGTAATGCATCCTAATGTACACATAACGTAAGCAAATTGAGAAGACATCACCTGTCAATAAGAAAGCGTTACAGGAAAAAGGAAAAAAGAAGTGAAATGGAAAAAATTTTTATTTTGGCCTGCTTCCGGTCATATTCTCTTTTTACGTTCTTAGCTTCTCTGACACCGACCGTAGATGTACCAATAGAGCTGCACTTTGCTTTAGCTTTTTCCAGGGCTGACAAGTCGTTCCTGATTTTTGGTTGCGGCTCTCCTTTATAAGACCAAAAACGCATAATTTCCTGTGTGCACCTAGACTTTCTCACCATTGTGCCAGTAATGCACAGGCAATTAGATAGAAAGATCCAAGCGGTCTCATGTTACACAGTTTGTTCCACTGAGACATGAGGAAACCAACTTTAACACTAATAACACGTTAATGGTATTATTTCACCATGAAGTTCTCCTTTTGCAGCTTTATATTGCCGCAGACTTGACTGAAACTGCACATACAGTGCATCCGGAAAGTATTCATTCACTTTCCTCACATTTTGTTATGTTACAGCCTTATTCCAAAATGGATTAAATTCCTTTTTTTCTCATCAATCTACATACAATACCCCATAATGACAAAGTGAAAAAGGTTTTGTAGACATTTTTGCAAATGTATTAAAAATAAAAAACTGAAATATTGCATGTACATAAGTATTCACACCCTTTGCTATGACACTCAAAATTGAGCTCAGGTTCATCCTGTTACCACTGATCATCCTTGAGACGTTTCTACATCTTGATTGGAGTCCACCTGCAGTAAATTCAATTGATTGGACATGATTTGGAAAGGCACACACCTGTCTATATAAGGTCCCACTGTTGACCGTGCATGTCAGAGCAGAAACCAAGCCATGAAGTCCAAGGAATTGTCTGTGGACCTCCAAGACAGGATTGTATCGAGGCACAGATCTGGGGAAGGGTACAAAAAAAAAAATTCTACAGCTTTGAAGGTCCTGAAGAGCACAGTGGTCCCCATCATTCGTAAATGGAAGAAGTTTGGATCCACCAGAACTCTTCCTAGAGCTGGCTGCCCAGCCAAACTTAGCAATCAGGGGAGAAGGGCCTTGGTCAGGGAGGTGACCAAGAACCCGATGATCACTCTGACAGAGCTCCAGAGTTCCTCTGTGGAGATGGGAGAACCTTCTAGAAGGACAACCATCTCTGCAGCACTCCACCAATCAGGCCTTTATGGTAGAGTGGCCAGACGGAAGCCTCTGCTCAGTAAAAGGCACATGACAGCCCACTTGGAGTTTGCCAGAAAGCACCTTAAGGACTCTTAGATCATGAGAAACAAGATTCTCTGGTCTGATGAAACCAAGATTGAACTCTTTAGCACCAGGCACCTCTCATCACCTTGCTAATACCATCCCTACAGACAATTCCTTTGACTTCATGGCTTGGTTTCTGCTCTGACATGCACTGTCAACAGCGGGACCTTATATAGACAGGTGTGTGCCTTTCCAAATCATGTCCAATCAATTGAATTTACTACAGGTGGACTCCAATCAAGATGTAGAAACATCTCAAGGATGATCAGTGGAAACGGGATGAACCTGAGCTCAATTTTGAGAGTCATAGCAAAGGGTGTGAATATTTATGTACATGCAATATTTCAGTTTTTTATTTTGAATACATTTGCAAAAATTTCTACAAAACCTTTTTCACTTTGTCATTATGGGGTATTGTATGTAGATTGATGAGAAAAAAAGGAATTTAATCCATTTTGGAATACGGCTGTAACATAACAAAATGTGGGGAAAGTGAATACTTTCCGGATGCACTGTGCATCCATTGGTTTGCACAAAGGTCTAGAAGTGGACACAACCCTGAATATTTGACAAAAAGATTTTACTAGCTCAGCGGTGCACCAGAGTCCACATGGAGTGGTCACAACTGCCAAAATGATCCAAACAATAAAAGCTTATGAAGTTGGCACCGGCTAACCTACATAGATGTGACAGCTACCAGAAAATGGCTCTTGGGAATGAACGTTGGATGTGGTCTTTGTTTGTTTGTTTTGGAAACAGGGTTGTCAAAGGCAAAGATGATTGCTTGTTAACGTTCCTGATAAAAAAACATGAAAGACAAACTAAAAAAAAAAGTAGGTGCTAATGGGGGCATCCAGGTAGCGTAGCGGTCTATTCCATTGCCTACCAACATGAGGATCGTGATTCGAATCCCCGTGTTACCTCCGGCTTGGTTGGGCGTTCCTAAAGACTCAATTGGCCGTGCCTGCGCGTGGGAAGCCAAATGTGTCCTGGTCGGTCGGAGCGCCTGTTCAGGGGGCAGGAAGAACTGGGGAGAATAGCGTGATCCTCCCACGCACTGCGTCCTCCAGGCAAAACTACTCATTGTCAGGTGAAAAGAAGCAACTGCCGACTCCACATGTTTCAGAGGAGACATGTGGTAGTCTGCAGCCCTCCTCGAATCGGCAGAGGGGGTGGAGCAGCGGCCGGGATGGCTCGGAAGAGTTGGGTAATTGGCCGGATACAATTGGGGAGAAAAGGGGAGAGGGAAAAATCACAAAAAAAACTAAAAATGCCGGTATTTTAATAGCTAAAATAGATGAATGTATGGTGCGCGCACAAACACACACACACACAACCACACGCATACATAAAAAGACGATACACAAATATTCCCACAAACACATCGGTGAATGGGGAGTTTTTGGTACATGGGAAGTAGAAGATATATTTATACTGATGTGGCATTTATCTTTAAGGTATGATCTGTGCAGGAGGACTGTGTGTGTGTGTGTGTGTGTGTGTGTGTCTGCTTGCATGACTCACCAAACACGTTTTCAGTATCCTCCAGGGTAGCAGACATGGTGCTTCGCTGTTAGAGAGATGGTGGCAGAGAAAGAGACAGGGAGTAAAGATCAGATGACTTAATAGCTGAGATAAATTTGATATAATTAATTAAGACGATCCCTTTTGGACCCACAGCTATCATCCATGCTCTGAGATCACATAATGATTATAATGACAAGAAGTTATTCAGTCATTCAGTCTGTCACTTCTGACTTTCAGCCTGTATTTCATCCTCCTCACGCCTTCTCACTCTCTTCACCCCTCTCAATTCTTTCTTCCTCTTCTCTCCACGCCTCTCTCTCTCTCCTTCACCCTCTTTGCTCCGTTAGCCCCTCCTCCCCCTTCTCTCCGCCCGTCCCAGCTCCTCTATTTCTCTCCTCCTTTACTAGTCTCCTTCCTCCGTCCCACTCACTTAACACTTTGCCTCCACTCACTGATCTCTCACTCTACTCCTCTTTAATCCTCTTTACTCCTTCCACCACCCAGTCTCCTCTCATCTCCTCTCCTCTCCCCTGGCATGCCCCCTCCCTCCCCCCCTTTGCTCTTTACTCTTATCTCTCCGTCCTACTCTACCTCTGATAACTCCCCTGTTGCTTCTCTTCCCTCCTTCCTTCCCTTCTCTCCTCGCCTCCTTTTAATCCCCGTTGTCCCCCACCCCATCTCCCCGTCGCTGGCTGCAGTGTCTCAGTCTGTCTGATTTGGGCAGACCTTTTAAAGGTACCATTAAAAATTAAATTCACTCGGAAAAAAAAAACAGTGTGGAGAAGCACCATCAGCTGACACACACACACACACACACACACACACACACACACACACACACACACACACACACACACACACACACACACACACACACACACACACACACACACACACAGTACGTCTAAATTGAGAGTTTCATTTTCTTTACCATTTTTGCCATAGGCACTTTTAAATCTCTCCTTAGACCAGTGACATGTTTCTTGAGATGATAATGTTCCTTGCTATCCAGTAAATCTAACCGAACAACTTTTTGCAGTGTAGTAACTGATCGAATAAATTTGTCAGCATCAGGAAAATAATCTTTGACATTAACCGATTTACCAAATGTTTCATCCAGAAAACTATTAATCTCCTCCAATGAATATAAGTTTACATTCTAAGAATTAATGTCCGCTACAGAAACACTATCAGATTGAACTTCAGATTCACACTCCATATCAGTCACATGGTCACGCCAACCAGCAGGCTTCATCACCTGCTTCTCTGCCCTGCTGTCCATTTCAACCTGCAGCATCTCTGCCTCTTGTACTGAAAACTGTTCCGACCTCCCAATGTCGTCTTCCCTCTGCACTGTCCTGACCGACAGGTTCAGCCTCCACCTCCCCTGCTAAATTATCTGCAGACACAGAGCCGCATGCATCGACCACCAGCCACACTCCGTACAGGGGGAGCATCCTCGAGCAGCGTTCGCCCACTTCTCTTCTTCCCATTGTCAGCCGCAGCGGCGTGTTGCTCACCACTGTCAGCCACATCGTCCCGCTGCTCACCACCGTCAACCACCTTGGCCACAGCGGCCTGCCGCCCGCTACCACCAACCACATCAGCCCGCTGTTCATCACCACCGTCAGCCACCTCAGCCGCAGCGGCCCACTGCTCACCACCGTCAACCACATCGGCCGCAGCAGCTCGCTGCTCGCCACCGTCAGCCACGTCGACTGCAGCGGCCCACTGTTCACCACCGTCAGCCACATCGGCCGCAGTGGCCCACTGCTCCCCTCCCTGCTGTCACACACATCAGCCGCAGCAGACCCCGCTGCGTGCTGTGTATGTGGACAAGTAATCCGCTTGTGATCCATATCGCCACACTCAAAACACTTCATACTCCCGGAGCTAGCATATACCATACAGACCCCCCCCCCCATGCTTAACACGGAAAGAGACATTCAGTGTTCGAGTTGGAGAGTCCACATACATAAACACTTGTCTCCGCAGAGACTGAACATGCTTCAATTTGGTGTCCTTACAACCCAGATTCACCGTCTGGAATCCACTCGCAAGCTTCCCGGAGTGCCTCAGTTTTAGCGCCAGCATCTTGTTGGAAACAAAAGGAGGGATTTCCGGACATGGTGAGCTGGGTGGAAGGCACCGGGGAAATTAGTGTAAACTCACTCACGTGCCTCAAAAACAGGGACGGCATCTTAAGGGACGCCATGCCCGGCGAGAGGCACGGCTCACCATCTGCCAAAAACAACCACCGAACACACCCCAAACTACACAAAGAACAACCACAACCTCAAAACAATCACATAATAAACATAGTAGGGAAAAAAGGAAGAAAAATCGAGGAAAAAAGGCACAGATTCTCTGCCAAACTCACCACACACGCCACCACCAAACTCCCAGCATGCAGTGCAGAGAGAGAGAGAGAGAGGGACATGTGTTGTTCACCAGTGTGTATGCATTTGTGTCATATTTGTTTGGTATGAATACTATATGTATGTATGAGTGTGTAATTTTTTGCATGTTTGTATTTGTATATGTTTATATGATCATACAATACTTGACATTTCTCCTCAGCTGTCTTTTTCTGTCTGACTTCTTACTGGTCTGTCTTTCTTCTCCTCATATGAAGGATTTAAGGGTGGCTTTATTAAATATGAATGGGGTAGAGATGCACAGAAAAGAGCTTTAATAACAGAAGTAATCAAGCAGAAAAGTCTGAATGTGTTTTTTCTACACGAAACACACAGTGACAGCACAAATGAAATAGACTGGTGGGCAGGACAGCATGTCCTTAGCCATGGAACAAATTTTAGGGCAGGAGTTGCCATTCTATTTTCTTCTGCCTTAAATGCAAACATTTTATCCAGCAGCGATTGTGAAGGGCAGAGTCCATATGGTGACAGCTGAAATAGAGGCGTTTAAGTTTAGTTTTATTAATGTTTATGCACCAAACAATGGCTCTGAGCATAAAGGTTTTTTTTAAAATGTTGCAAGAAAAACTAAGTGGCATTAATCCAGGAGGGTGTATTGTATTGGGTGGAGACTGGAATTGTTGCACTGACTTTACTTTAGATAGAACTGGAGAGGAGCCACACCTTCAGTCATCCTCTGCCCTATCCCCTGTCTTAAAGAAAATTGATTTGGTTGATGTGTGGAGGATGAAACATCCTTCAGTTAGACAGTACACTTGGGTCAAAATATCAGATGGCAGAGTTAGTGCAGCTAGATTAGACGGGTTTTACATGTCTAGTTCTTTTACTGCTCGAGTTGTTAATTGTCAGATCCACCCTGTTGCTTTTACAGACCATCATATAGTTTTAATGGAGCTGGTTTTATCTCCCACTGGAAAACGATTGGGTTTTTTTTAGCATTTAAATGTTAAATTATTACATGATCACAGTTTTTGTGAATATTTCAAAATGTTTTGGGATCGTTGGAGCCTTGCTAAGAAAAGCAATTTTTCTTTACTCAATGGTGGGAGGTAGGAAAGGCCCAAATTATAGGGGTTTTTTTGCCAGTAATACACATATAATTCCACAGCCAACATTAGTTAGAAAAAGAGATAAGAGACCTGGAAGATGTTTCTGTCTCACAACTTGATCAGCAGAATAATAATCTCCTACACTGTAAAAGACAGCAACTGAACTCCTTCCTGCGAGAGAGAGATAAAGGAGCTTTAGTCTGAGCACGCTTCACCAGACTCCAAGACATGGATGCACCAAGTGCTTTCTTCTTCAATTTAGAGAAGTCAGTGGTTCCAAAAAAACAAAAAAACAAATGGTGTGTCTTCGTCTCCATCTCCCTGATGGAAAGGTGACCACAGATTCCGCTAAGATGAGGAAATGTGCAGTGGACTTCTACACAGACTTGTTCAGGGCAGAGGGCTGTGATGTGGACTCTGCTGCAGAGCTTCTACAGGGCCTTCCTCAGCTGAGTTCAGAAGAACAGGATACATTGAGCTTGGACATACACTCACCGGCCACTTTATTAGGCACACCTGTCCAACTGCTCGTTAACGCAAATTTCTAATCAGCCAATCACATGGCAGCAACTCAATGCATTTAGGCATGTAGACATGGTCAAGACGATCTGCTGCAGTTAAAACCGAGCATCAGAATGGGGAAGAAAGGTGATTTAAGTGACTTTGAACATGGCATGGTTGTTGGTGCCAGACGGGCTGGTCTGAGTATTTCAGAAACTGCTGTGGGATTTTCACGCACAACCATCTCTAGGGTTTACAGAGAATGGCCCGAAAAAGAGAAAATATCCAGTGAACGGCAGTTCTGTGGGCGAAAATGCCTTGTTGATGCCAGAGGTCAGAGAAGAATGGCCAGACTGGCTCGAGCTGATAGAAAGGCAACAGTAACTCAAATAACCACTCATTACAACCGAAGTATGCAGAAGAGCATCTCTGAACGCACAACACGTCGAACCTTGAGGCAGATGGGCTACAGCAGCAGAAGACCACACCAGGTGCCACTCCTGTCAGCTAAGAACAGGAAACTGAGGCTACAATTCGCACAGGCTCACCAAAATTGGACAATAGAAGATTGGAAAAACGTTGCCTGGTCTGATAAGTCTCGATTTCTGCTGCGACATTCGGATGGTAGGGTCAGAATTTGGCGTCAACAACATGAAAGCATGGATCCATCCTGCCTTGTATCAACGGTTCAGGCTGGTGGTGTTGGTGTAATGGTGTGGGGGATATTTTCTTGGCACACTTTGGGCCCCTTAGTACCAATTGAGCATCGTGTCAACGCCACAGCCTACCTGAGTATTGTTGCTGACCATGTCCATCCCTTTATGACCACAGTGTTCCCATCTTCTGATGGCTACTTCCAGCAGGATAACGCGCCATGTCATAAAGCTCGAATCATCTCAGACTGGTTTCTTGAACATTACAATGAGTTCACTGTACTCAAATGGCCTCCACAGTCACCAGATCTCAATCCAATAGAGCACCTTTGGGATGTGGTGGACCGGGAGATTCGCATCATGGATGTGCAGCCGACAAATCTGCGGCAACTGCGTGATGCTATCATGTCAATATGGACCAAACTCTCTGAGGAATGTTTCCAGTACCTTGTTGAATCTATGCCACGAAGGATTAAGGCAGTTCTGAAGGCAAAAGGGGGTCCAACCCGGTACTAGCAAGGTGTACCTAATAAAGTGGCCAGTGAGTGTAACTCTGGGATGAACTGACTGCTGATGTGTCTCAGATGGCATCGGGCAAGGCTCCAGGAATTGACAGCTTACCATCCAACTTTTTAAACGCTTCTGCAGTGTTTTGGGACAGGATCTTCTGGACATTTTTAAAGTGTTTTAAAAAAGGTATACTTCCAGTTTCCTGGAGGCATGCAGTTCTCTCTCTGCTGCCTAAGAAGGGAGATTTAGCTCTATTAAAAAACTGGAGACCTGTAGCTGTTTTGTAGCGACTATAAAATCCTCTACAAAGTTTTATCAAACAGACTGAAAATGTTTATTGAACTGTTGATTGGTACAGATCAATCTTATTGTATTCTAGATAGATCTATGATAGATCATTTATTTTTAATAAGAGGTGTGTTTGATATATGTTAATTATATAATATAGAAGGCTTTTGACCATGAAGATCATGATTTTCTTTTCTCTACCTTGCAGGCCTTTGGCGTTGAGGAGCGGTTCCTGTCCTGGATAAAGCTGTTGTATAGTGGTGTGTGCTGTGAAGTGAAGGTGGGGGAGGGTTAAGCTGTCCTGTGCCAGTTAGGAGAGGGATAAGACAGGGCTGCCCCATCTCAGGCCAGCTTTACAGCATTGCCATTGAGCCTCTCCTATGTAGGTTGAGGAGCAGACTGAGGGGTCTCTCTCTGCCAGAACTAGCTCAACACCCTTCTGTTGTTGTATCAGCATACGCTGATGATGTTAACGTGTTTGTCCAGGAAGAGGGAGATATCTGGGAATTGAAAGAAAGCCTGGTCTTATATGAAAAGGCTTCTTCAGCCAAAGTTAACTGGGAAAAAAGTGAGGCTTGGGTGGTGGGTCAGTGGGGCTTGGACAGTACTCCCAGACTTCCTGGGAACCTCAGGTGGGGAGAAAGAGATATTAAGGTCTTAAGAGTATATTTAGGAAGTGAGGACATTCAGAGGCAGAACTCGGGGGGGGGGGTTAGTGCTGGAGAAGGTGGAAGCCAGGTTGTCTAAATGGAAATGGTTGCTACCCCGGCTGTCCTACAGGGGAAGAGCTCTGATAGTTAATAACCTGGTCGTCTCGTCTCTGTGGCACAGACTCATTGTTTTAGTGCCACTGCCAGGCCTTTCAGAAGAGATGCAGAAGCTCCTGGTGAATTTTTTTCTGGTCTGGTCATCACTGGCTGAGAGCATCAGCCCTGTATCTCCCTGTGGCAGAAGGAGGACAAGGACTTATGGACATTCGATACAGGACTGCGGCCTTCAGACTACAGATGGCACAGAGGCTGCTATATGGCTGTGGTCACTGCTGGTTGGCTGCTTCTGGCTTGGGTTGGATAAACAGCTTCTTCTGTTTTTTTTTAGCTGAGATCATCTGAAGCTGACCTAACTGGATTCACACCTTTTTACAACTCGGTGGTTGAAGCCTGGCAGATGCTGAAGGTCACACGAACTCCTGACCCTAGACCAGGAATGTGGCTTTTTGAGGAGCTGCTGTTTCACAATGACTTCCTTGCAAATACCACCTTTTCCTCTGCTGCAGTAAGGACTAAGTTTGTTGAGGCTGTCATTGCTAAACTGGGCCATCTTACAAAGACATCCTTGGAAGCACTTAGTGGCATCGTCAACATCAGGTCCTCCAGAGTGCTGAAGAGGGTTGTGGAGGAAGTCTGGGAATCCCTATCTGGGCCACTGGGAGCATTTGCTGAAAATTGTGCTCTAGCTGACCAATGGGATGATGACAATGAGTACGTTTTTCCCTCCCTGATCATCAATCCTGCAGTTGGGGCGTGGGAAGGGGGGAGCGGACTGCTTCTTTCCCTGAATACACCAGTGTTGGGTAGTTTCAGCTCTTGTGGGAAGAAGCAGTTTTACTTCAGCTGTGTGAAGGTACTCAAACTTTGCTCTCTGGCTGAAGTCAAGGAGTCGAGGTGGACTGAGGTTTTTGTTTCAGACTGTACCCCTAAAGGCAGGTAGAGGGCCTTGTATAAGCCTCCTGTTGAGAAACAGATGGCTGACCTCCAGGATTATACATGGAGCAATAGCCACGAACAGACACAGAGCTCACCTGGATCCATGCACTGGGAAGGAATGTCCTTTCTGCATACAAAAAGAAACATTAGAGCATTTAGTGGTCTCTTGTCCTCGATTAGTGGGCTTATAGGGTGCTACAGAAATGGGTGGAAGTTTTGGGAGAGGATTTCTCTGTCCCCTTGTTTGTTTTGGGCCTAAATACATGGTAAGAAAAAGGCTGCTTCTGGTCCTGGTAAATTTTCTGTTTGGAACTGCTAAGCTAGCGATCCGGAAGACCAGGAAGAATCAGATGTTGGGTCAAGGCTGGTCTGATGTGGTGCAGAGTATGAAGGGTTTGGTGGTGGCTCGTCTAAGGATAGAGCACGCTTTCTACTCCCTGACCAGTAATCTGGACTCTTTCAGGGCTCTGTGGGGGTTAAGACAGTTTTTATGTTCACTAAGTGAAGATGGGTCATTTGATCTTAATTTTTAATTTATTATAGTCATAGTCGTGTGTGTGTGTGTGTGTGTGTGTGTGTGTGTGTGTGTGTGTGTGTGTGTATGTGTGTGTGTGATTTGATTGAGCCATAGTAATGATGCCTGAGATTTTGTTTTTTTAGCT